>NC_134358.1:183719905-183799905 GCF_048569485.1 Anomaloglossus baeobatrachus
TTAATTCAGCCATTTCATAGACTCAGGTATATAGTTTAGTAAATGTAAACTAACACACATGTTTATGTATGCTTTTGTTCCTTACTAACATGTATATATGTATATTGCATATTCAGTGTATTTTCCTTAGACACAGTATATATCAGTATATGTAACTTAAAGATGGCTGTTATATCCTGTCTACACCCAAAGGAGATGATAAAGTTAAATAAATGTTTTGGGGTGAAAGAAAATACTGCGAAAAAAGTGTGTCTGAAGGGCAGGCTTACAGGAGCAAGAAATGCAAAGTCAGAAGCACACAGTGCAATTATGAAGTTGTCTAGACCTGGGAAAGTGAACACACCCATGTGCACATACAAGCGCTAAGGACACAAGCAGGAGGCATTACTTGTGTTTATGTAAGAATCACACAGACCTGAACAGCCCAACAGACAAGGAGTGTTCAGGACTGACATGGAACAACAGAAGCCTAAGGCTACATGCGCACGCTGCTTTTTTTGCTGCTTTTTTGCTGCTTTTTTGGCTGCAGTTTTGTCAGCAGAACTTTCTGACATCTGACTTCCCAGCAAAGTCTATGAGAAGTCAGATTTTCTATGCGCATATTGCAGTTTATTTGTCAGCGTTTTTTTTGTCAAAAGTTTGTGACAAAAAAAATGCAGCATGTTCATTCTTCCTGCGTTTTTGTCAACATTTGTCACCCATTGAAATCAATGAGGGCATCAAAAACGCAGGAAAAATGCATGCTATCAAAAGTGGTGCATTTTACCTGCCTTTTACCTGCGTTTTTGGTACCAAAAACGCAGGTGATTTGTCAGGAAGTGAGGTCAGGCAAGTGGTCCCGTCCCGTCCTCCATGTGTTCCCCGAAGTACCGCTGTCCCCAGGGGAGATGATGTGGACGACGGGACTATCAGCAGCGGCAGCAGCGAGAGGGAAAAATCAATGTTTTCAGCTGCCAATGTCCATCCTCCTCTCGCTGCCGCCGCTGATAGTCCCGTCCTCCACGTGTTCCCCGAAGTACCACTGTCCCCAGCGTGCACGCACAGGGGAGATGATGTGGAGGACGGGACTATCAGCGGCGGCAGCGGCAGCGAGAGGGGGGATGGACATTGGCAGCTGAAAACATTGATTTTTCCCTCTCGCTGCCGCCGCCGCTGATAGTCCCGTCCTCCACGTGTTCCCCGAAGTACCACTGTCCCCAGCGTGCACGCACAGGGGAGATGATGTGGAGGACGGGACTATCAGCGGCGGCAGTGAGAGGGAAAAATCAATGTTTTTAGCTGCCAATGTCCATCCCCCTCTTGCTGCCGCCGCTGATAGTCCCGTCCTCCCCGAAGTACCGCTGTCCCCGCACAGGGGAGATGATGGACCCCTCTCACCGCCACCGCCACCGCTGAAAGTCCCGTCCTCCACGCTCCTGTCAGCTCCACGCAGTAGCGTGATCAGCTGAGCTGTCACTGAGGTTACTCGCGGCCACCGCTGGATCCAGCGGTGGCCGCAGGTAACCTCGGTGACAGCTCAGCTGATCGCGCGGCTGTCTTCATTTGCTGCATGGAGGTGACAGGAGCGGCGGTGTCTGCTGCAGCTCCGGTCACCTCCATGCAGCAGAGCTGGATGCGGCGCTGGACCATCCTGGATTACGCCGGACATGGAGGGCTTTGTCGGGGTTAATAAATTGGTAATGAGGGAATGTGTTTGTGTTTTTTATTTCTAATAAAGGATTTTTCGGGTGTGTGTGTTTATTTACTGTAATTTACAGATTAATCATGGAAGGTATCTCGGGGAGACGCCTGACATGATTAATCTAGGACTTATTGGCAGCTATGGGCTGCCAATAACTCCTTATTACCCCGATTTGCCAACGCACCAGGGTAAATCGGGAAGAGCCGGGTACAGTCCCAGAACTGTCGCATATAATGTATGCGGCAATTCTGGGCGGCTGCTGACTGATATTGTTAGGCTGGGGGGCTCCCCATAATGTGGAGCTCCCCATCCTGAGAATACCAGCCTTCAGCCGTATGGCTTTATCTGGCTGGCATTAAAATTGGGGGGGACCGCACTCCAGTTTTTTTTAATTATTTATTTATTTCTAATTTTTTTTTTTTTTTCAATTCAACAAGCTTTATGGGCTTGTTTGAACTGAAAAATACATGAAACAATTGTTGACAAAACTGCAGCCAAAAATGCACCAAAAAAGCAGCAAAAACGCACCAAAAAAGCACCTACATTTTTTGTGACATTTCCAGGCTCTCTCTGACAAGGTGCAGTTTTGGCTGCAGTTTTGTCTGCAGTTTGTGAACACGAAAAAGAAGCAGCGTGCGCATGTAGCCTAAGAATAAACGCTTCAGGTTATATATTGTCATGAAGGATTACCCTGGATGAGATTCTTCACTGTGCAAACTGAGGAGTTGGTTTTCCATGCCCTGCATCATAGTGTCCATAAAAGCCAGAAGCAAATGAAAAGCCTCTGTCTGGCATTTGGGTTGCTCAAGCATTTAGTCATTTCCGTATCGCCCATACACTTCTATAAATACACCCGTGAGTCACAGATGATGTGGGGTTGAGGATGAATTCTGGAGTTGGGATCTCCATTCCAGTGTTCAGAAGCGGTCCCAGTTTTGCACCCCTTAGCGATCATACAATAAAAGCTATCCTCTATAGAGGTAAAAAATGCTTTTTTATTTTTATGGAGAAAGAAAAACTCCTTAAAGGGAGTCTATCACCAGGTTTTTACTCCCCCATCTGAGAGCAGCATAACGTAGAGACAGAGACCCTGATTCCAGCGATCTGTCACTTACTGAGCTGTTTGCTGTCATCCTGATAATCATCACTATTTTATGTGCTGCAAAACTACCAGTTCTCTGAATGCTGACCTCTGTATAACCCCGCCCACACCACTGATTGGCAACTTTCTGTGTACACTTCATAGGTAGAAAGCTGCCAATCAGTGGTAGGGAGGGGTTATACAGAGCTGAAATATGCTTGACTACCTACCAAGCAGGTTTACTAGTTTTCTAGTAATAATCTTCTTCTGCCCGGACATATTGCTGGAATTAGGGTCTCTGCCTCCATATTAGGTGGCAAAAACCTGGTGACAGATTCCTTTTAAGTGAATTTACATACAACCACTTAGAGTGCTAAATGTACACTAAAAAGAATGAACATAATGCATTCCTATGCAAAAATGACTTTCAGTTTATATGTTTACTCTTTTGAGCTTCTTTTATTTGCTTCAGGTTTCCAAAGACACCGAATGATTTAAAGAAGTGACAAGACAATTCTTCAGGCGATTTCCCATTTCAACCCATGCACTAGTTTATACAAAGAAAAAAAAGCAGAAAACACCCTAGGAGCAAGAGACATTGCAAAAAGTGCTTGGGAAATGTCCGAACAGATGTAAAAAAAAAACAACAAAAAAACAACTTAATGACAAAAGACTCTGATGTGTCGTCCTTCCGAAAAAATCATTTGGTTCACACACTCCAAAAAGACATCATCTGAACATATACTAAGGAAGGTTTTACACGTCCAACATTCACGGTCCAAGAACAAACCATGATGTCCAGATCGGTAGAAGGTCTGACTTGAACTCAACAACCTCATGCGGCTTTGGAGTTCAGGTCAGGAGATCTCCAGCTGGATGAGAAAATTGTGGTCGGTACTATGCTAATATAAAAATGTAAAAAGTGCTCTAAAGCTTAAGGAAGTTAAAATACAAGTCAAGTCTCCATAAGATTCCATCATTTTGGAAGTGATCATATCACATACTTGCCACGTGATCATAATGGACCATCACTACAAGCTGCAGAGATGTTTATCCATACTGACATAACATCCCAAGCAATGATAGCTGAACAACGGAAGAGAACGGCAGTCGTTAGGTACAAGCTATTGTATGTAAACAAAGGAATTATAAAGAGCAATAGAGGGAACGAGCCAATTCAGCATGGTCAATTTTTACAAATCTGATCATTTTATTTAGTGTGGGGAGCTTGAGCAGAAGAGGGTCTACGAGGCTTGACTTAACCAGACCATCGATTTAATGAATGTTTAATCAGTAACAGCCACACATCTAACTTGTACGGCGTCTTCCCGAAGAAGGATCAGAATTGACATGTCCAACGAGTTTGTTTTGCTTGAAGATAAGCGACCAACATAGATCTGGCAGTGGCTTACTCTCTCCTCATACAGGACACATGGACAATCGGCAAAGCCAACCATACACATATGGAATGGTCAGAGGAGAACGCGGTAGGGCAGGCGAGTATTCGGCTGTCAGCTATCTGATATCTATGGCCAGTTTGCCTCCATTTAGAAATTAGCACTTACCTCTGACTCGGAGCTGTCCAACTCCGCAAGGGTTGGGGCTTTTAGCAGTCTCTTCCGCTGGACTGTCAGTTGCATGGGTCTTCCATTCACACCAGTGTGCTCCAGTATACCTCCATTTAACACTGTGCGGTTTGGCTGCTTCCTTGAAACTTCAGGAGTTGAAACATCTGCATTTCCAAACAAAATAAGATGTAAAAAGTGGTTTGGAACAGAGAAATCCTATAATCTCCAGCTTACACATGGTTTGGTTTTGCTGTGCCAGACATTTAATGGCATGCTACTATATTTAATCCAACGTAGCATGACGTGGCTGCCACATATTGTAAGTATCCTGAATCCTATCGATGTGCAATCTCTAATGGGCTTTACAATAGTACATTCTACAAAACAATGGCTTTTTAATTTATTAAAAAGTGTCATAAAGGAATAAAAGATTAGTGAATTAAATGATACAAATGTTTAGGTAGTGGTTTAACAGTTATAGGCTACAAACAAAGAGTTAGTTCTGCAGCAATGGTGACAAAACTAAATATGTGGATATAAGCCCAAAGTGAAAATGTAAGAATTAAAGTGTGTGCAGTTAACCCCAACCTTCCTGGCACGTAGCCCTTTTGGGCCAGGAAGTTGCCAAGTGACAGAAGTCGGTATAACATGCAAAATATCAACAACTCATGTTCCTAGACCCCTGGGTTTGGAGGATTAGATTGTGTGGTTGACTTTAGTTACATGTCAATTATCAAGTAGGATCGGGGTCTTATAAGATTTTTCTTGCACAGCTTCTCAGTTGTCACAAACTGATATCTTTATTACAAATCTACATTTTGCCCAGTTGTCGTAAAGCCTTCATACCTAATCAAAGCAAATACTGCTATTGTAGAAAGCAGTAGACACAGCACCAGTCAATGCCAACCCTATGTATTATAGTATACCGAACATGTTTAGATATTCATCTGCAGATGTAGCATATGACAACAACAATAGCAGAGAGGATAGGATCTTTAAGACACTCATACACTAGCTGAAAATCGTCCGAACCCGCCAAGATCAGACAACAATCTGTTGATGTTGGAGTAAAGCTGGTGTCACACATAGCGACAACGACATCGCTGTTACGTCACCATTTTCTGTGACGTAACAGCGACCTTGTAAGTCGCTGTTATGATCGCTGCTTAGCTGTCAAACACAGCGACGCAGCAGCGATCATAACGTCGCTACATGTGCAGAGAGCAGGGGGCTGCGCACACTGCTTAGTGCTGGCGCTCCTTGCTCTCCTAGCTACAATACACATCGGGTTAATTAACCCGATGTGTACTGCAGCTACATGTCACAGTGCAGAGAGCAGGGAGCCGCGCACACTGCTTAGCGCTGGCTCCTTGCTCTCCTAGCTACAGTACACATCGGGTTAATTACCCGATGCGTACTGCAGCTACATGTGCACAGAGCAGGAGCCGGCACTAGCAGCAAGAGCGGCGGAGGCTGGTAACGAAGGTAAATATCGGGTAACCAGGGAAAGGTCTTCCCTTGGTTACCCGATGTTTACAGTGGTTACAGCTTTCCGCAGCTGCCAGACACCGGCTCCTGCTCCCTGCTCGCTTCATTTCGTCGCTCTATCGCTGTCACACACAGCGATGTGTGCTTCACAGCGGGAGAGCGGCGACGAAAAAATGAAGCAGGACATTCAGCAACGAGCAACTACCTCACAGCAGGGGCCAGTTCGTTGCTGGATGTCACACACAGCGACAGCGACGGGACGTCGCTGCAACGTCACAGAAAATGGTGACGTAGCAGCGACGTCGTTGTCGTCATCGCTGTGTGTGACACCACCTTAAGATGATGGTCAGTACTTTGAATTTTTAATTTCTAACCATTTTGTTTTCAGAGACCTGTCTGGCTTTCTCCATTCGTTCCACTGATCACTTGAACATTTGGCTGAGACAATGGTTGAGACAGGAGACAACTGTTGACTACAGTTGGTGCAAATCGATTTGTAGGAGCTGATCCAAAAGGATGAAAGCCCTAAGAACAGCCTCCTGCCTCCCAGCACTCAATGGTCTGCGATTGATTAGCCGGCCTGGAGGAATGTCATAGTCAAACATGTCAAAACGATGACGTCGCTTCAGGCCAGCTAATCAAAAAAAAAAAAGAGCTGCGGATTCAATTTCTCAGGACTCCTGTCCAACAGTCACAGATTACTGACATGACAAGAGACCAGAGAATCGGTTCACAGCAGCTCTACAGTTGACTCAATGAGTGTTCAGTAGACCGTCATCGAATGTACATGTCTACTTTTATAGGAAAGTTCATGTATGAATGAAACATTTGGGTTTGCTAAACTTGCTGCTTGGCATACCATTCCATAATTATTTGTTTTTCCATACACTACATGGAGCCATTGTAGCAAATTGGCCACATTTTGTATGTCCTGGAAAGAGATTGACACTGCAGTACTGTTCTAAATTGTTCTTTCAATGACAAGTTATACTGATAGATGAGAGTTCATCAGAGGATGCTTCAGTGGCCTAACCTGAAGCTCGTGGACCCAATGTAAAATATTTAACAGAGCCACCAACTATCAATGGTCTTTATGCACACTTGCCTTCTCATTTGAGCTTCTACCCTTGCACACATGGTGTCCACGTCTCCTGATTTGGCACTCCAGAGAAGTAGACCAAATGGACAGGTGGCTGTGAATGTCTGGGCTCTCTACATTGTAATTTACAAGAGATGTGAAATCCTCAGCATTTTCCTAAAAGGGATTGTCCACCTTTGGGGACATTTTTTTTGTTTTATAATGCGCATGATTTAGGCTCAAAATCATTATTTTTATTTCGATTTCATGAAAGATCTACCACTGTGTTGCTTTTACATGCTTTGTGTTTTCATACACACCTCAACTTTGATGTGGTCTGTGGTCAGCTAAAAATAAAACCCACAGAGAAAATATTTTTACCATCAGAATAAGCTCAGGAACTGAATTTAATTTAACTCATCCTGCAGCCAACAGTAGTCTGCGCAACACAGAGGCCACAGAAGGCAAACAGCGCAACGTATATAAATTAAAAAAATATATATGCAAACATGATTTTTAGCCAAAAACACATGCATTTTAGAAGAAGTAGACAACCCCTTTAACTCTTATAGTTCCCCTACCCTCTCAATAGGTGGGCGTCCCAAAGTGAAATCTTATCCACATTGGATATTGTGACAAATATTGAATATTTCATATATGAATTTCTCGTTTAGTTTTAATGCATCCCTAAGGAACTGAACAATCCAACAATGTAGTGTTTGGATCCCAAGAGTTGTGCTTCCCTGGACTAGAGTATTCAGGTAGTTTTTGTTCTTCTTTTCATCCTACAAGGTAATCTGGTGGATTTTGCAATTTTTGGACACATTCAAATTGGTAACCACAAAAATCTTTGAAAAAAACAAACAAAAACACAATGGAAATGTCTATTTTTCTACCATGTTCTCAGATATTTTTGCCATGGTTTCTATAAATGAAAGTTCCATAATATAACACACACTGCAATGTGAAAACCTTGTTCATCGTACCATTATTAATGTAATGCTGAACATTCATAAACATCAGAACAAATAATAACTAGTTATTAGTTCTGCAATTTGCATCACATCACATGGTTATTGCAGATATCACAAGGCTGGGAGTAAATAGGTGAATGATGATAATGAATAACAGAAAGATTTAAGTAATTTCTCTCATGGTCAGGAACAGTATTATAACCAATATTTTAAGATTGACAAAATAAACCAATGCATAAAATGTATCAGAAGCAGAAATAGATAGCGGGGGACCCCTGTGCAGGACAGTGCATAGGCCCCTTATTTCACATAGCTCCTCTTTATGCCTTTCTAAGCATTCACAAATAATTAGCCATAAAATTCATTAACTTTTAAGGTGAGAGGGCACCAATGATATGTCTACCCCTGAAATGTATGAAGATGCAGAAGCAGATCCATTCTAGCTTTCATTACATATCTGTCACTATTTTAGTGGATTAGAAGGTCCAAATCAACACATTTTTCCTAGGATTATGTACACATGGGCCAGCAGAGGAGCCATAGGAACCTGCACCACTAGTGGCATCTGCAAAGCGGAGTAAAAAAAACATAAGTAAAAGGTACTGATTTATTTTTTTAGGAAGAGGTCCTAAAAAATGGTCTTTGATGTGATTATGAAAAACCACGTTCCGATATTGCATGTTAAAACATTATAGATTTCTCGTGACAAAAGGGAAATAAAGTGGCGCTATTAGAGAATAGAAAGTTATTAAAACTTATGTGCCCAAGAGATAAAAGAAAAACTTCTCAAGTAATGCAAAGTAGTGCACAATGCCATATAGCGTATGTGAGAAGCGTTTCAGCTCGGTGCACAAGTCTCCACCAACAAGAGTTTCGGCAGAGTGTAATCAAGGGAAATTGAGCCAGCTGGTTGGGGCTTTCTTTTGGTAGTGGTCTTCTTTGTAGAAAGCAGATACGCTCACTAGGAGAATATTAATAGTTCCAGTCCACTAGTCAGTTCGGATATAGTCACCCATTGCCTGAGTAACAAACATCCACAATAAACTGTATTGTTGAAATCCAGATTAAATAGGTGGGTCACTACTCTGCAATAGTGGCCACATCTCTAAAACTGATAGAGAAGGCTTTTTCTAAATACCTTGTTCAGTCAATTTCGCCTGAGTGCTGCTATTGTGGTGTGCTCATCTGAAGTGACCCCCCCCGGGCTCCGTGACCTCTGAGATCCAGTGATGTCAGGTCAGCTTTCAGTTCACCCGACCTCACTGAGCCCAGCCCCAGTCTCCTTGAGTGACAGGGCTGTGGGTGGAGATTCACCGATCGTCACAGCCCAGCATCGCTCCTGCTTGCATGACTGCAGCGAAGGAGAGAGCACGAGACATGCTGGGTTGTGACGAGCGGTGGAATGCCACCCACAGCCCCAGTCACTCAGGGAGACTGGGGCCAGCTGCGGTGTTGTCAGGTCACCTGCCAGTTCACCCGACATCACTGAGCCCAGTCCCAGTCTCCATGAGTGACTGGGCTGTGGGCGGTTTCACCACTCGTCACAGCCCAACATCACTTCTGCTTGTGGCGCTCTGCAGCGAAGGAGAGAGAGCGAGAGATGCTGGGCTGTGATGAGCGGTGAAACGTTGCCCACAGCTCAGTCACTCAGGAATACTGAGGCCAACTGCGGTGATGTCGGGTCAACTGGAAGTTGACATAACATCACCGGATCTCAGAGGTCACGGAACCCAGGTGGTGGTGGGGTCATTTCATGGGTATGAGCGTGTGCCGCCCCCGCGACAGCCGACGGGCTGCTCGGATCTGCAGTGGCTCGAGGGGTCTCCAGACCCGAGGCGGGGGTCACGCGGCCTCTTGAAATAAAAAAAAAAAAGGGGGGTTGCTTTGGATAGTGTTCGTGACGCCACCCACGGTGTGTGGTAACGTGAGGGACCACCGCTGCCGATTTGGGGAGCCCAGGGACACTAGTGCGTGGCAGCTGAAGTTGTTAACCCCTCCGTGGGCAGGGGAGTGGTGTCCCGGGGCCCGGTGATGGATGGCGTGGGGAACCCGTCGGGTGCAAGGGGGGTAATGTGTACTCACACAGTCCAAAGTCACTGACGCCGACACCAGGTAAACCAAACTCTTGAGCACTCTGTGGTCCTTGTACGGGCACGCTGGGTCCAAGTCCTCTTGGTGCTGCTTGTTGACCTGAAGCCTTGTCCCTTGGCACTGTGTGTCCTACGTGTGGATCCCTTACGCTTGAAGCATTTTGGGTCCCGCTCACCTGCGTGGCTAGCAGGGTGAGCTGGCTAGCAGGGTGAGCTTGCTCTCAGGGCTC
Organism: Anomaloglossus baeobatrachus; assembly: GCF_048569485.1. NCBI lineage: Eukaryota > Metazoa > Chordata > Amphibia > Anura > Aromobatidae > Anomaloglossus > Anomaloglossus baeobatrachus. Next base: position 183,730,096 of record NC_134358.1, read on the forward strand.
ACGCTTGGGATTTTGTGGACAGTTGTGGGAAGTCCTATCCCCCTCGTTGAGCTAGTACCCTGATTCTGGAGGGGGTGGGGAACGGTTCCTGAAGATTCCGTTCCCGTCGGGTGAATTTCTGGGCTGCGTGAAGCTACTTCCCAGCCTAGGGTCCGCGTACCCAGTCGTGCCCTGGTCCCTGCCCGGTTGTAGCACAAGGCAGCCGGCCTGCTCTCTGTAGCAGTACAGTGCTCCCTGCCACTACCCCCTGTGAACGGGTTTCCAGCTCCTTCTGGCCAGGCAAACATCTGGCACCTGGGACGGTTACAGGAGCCCAGCTCCAGTGTGACCTGGACTGTCACCGCTGTCTCTCCTTCTACCTCCACTCTCCAACTCTACAACTCACTAACACTTCTGCCCTTCTTCTACAATCCCTTCATCTGGGTGGCCCTATTCCCCTCAGGCTGCCCAATGGGTGATTGGTGGGTGTGGTGCAGAGTGTTCCTCAGGATTTGTTTACACCTGTTGGTAGCAACACCAAAGTGACAGGAGCCGTAACCAAGGAGGAGCAGGTACCATTCAGAAGGGCAGATTGCACGGCACCCTTGTGGCGACCTGATAGGCCAGGGTGTCACAAGCGGACCACAATAGCGCAGCTCAGAAGCAGAATTGGCTGAACAAGGTATTTAGAAATGTCTTTCCTATCAGTCATATAGGGATGTGGCTACTATTGCAGAGTAGTGAACCACCCCTTTAATAAAAATTCCTTTCTTCTTTATTTGTACATTTTAAAATGACATATCAGGGAGCAGGATAGCACGCTGATGCGTTTTGGCGTTAGGCCTTAATACAATAAACCTTAATGTGCTATGCTGCTCCCTGATATGTCATTTTAAAATGGATAAAGAAAGGAATTTTTGTTAATCAGGATTTTTTTAATAAATATTTTTATGCAAAGTTTTTATCACTTCCTAATTTTTCTATTTGAGCAGCAATCACCTGGCTCAATTTTCCTTGATGTAAAAATAATTATTCACGATTTTAAAACAATGCACCATACTCTTATTGATGTTTTAGGTCATATGTAATGTAACATATGGGCAATTTAGTATCCAAAATATAGCACAAACACTCTGGTCACATATTGGGAAACCCTGTATGTACAACTTTCTTCCATAAAATAGTGTTAAAGTAGAAAATAGGGCATACATCTGATGTCACTCTCACTTAGAAGGGACGGTTTGCATTCAAGTTGCTGGTTTTACTTTACTATACTTATAGATGTAGCGTAGGGGTGCTTTTAGTGTCTACATTGAGGCTTTGTTACAGGGAGTCTGCCCCAAAACATTTTTCTTTTTTTTTTTTAAACTAACCAACTATATGGCTACTATAAACAACTACCTTCAAGTAAACTAATCTGACCTCCGTTTCACAGAAAATCCCCATTAGGGTAGGTGCCCACAATCTGGCACACTGCATTCTAGACGCAGCGTGTCTTCTCCTGAGGAGATGTGAGTGTTCACCAAGGGAGAATGCAGCGTTTATGCCCACGATCAGGATTCTGGACATTGCGGACTTTTGCCGTGTTCAACCACTGATAAACTTAAATTGACCTGCTGTGGCTAGGACAGCTGCGCCGCATGTCAGCTTACACTGTGTATAAAAGAAGCACAGTGGGCAGGAGATTTCTATAAATCCCATACACTGTGCTTGTATTGTACAACACAGCGTTTTGGACACAGCAAAAACACGTTAAATCCAAAATGCTGGGCATATACCCCCCAAGGTCTCATTCAAACTTCAGGTTTTTTTCCACATACGAGAAAAGCGAAATTTTATCAATGATTATCATGAGAATGTCATTAGCGTTTGGTCAGTCTCATTCTTTTTTTTCATGGATGAGGGGAAAAAAAAAAAAAAAAAAGGGCAGCACACGGATCAATATTTGACATGTATCCGTAATTTTGCATGACCACTTGGTCTGAGGAAAAAAAAAATCTGACATGTGAACAACCCCATAGACTGTCATAGGTACAAATGATATACAGTGGGTACGGAAAGTATTCAGACCCCTTTAAATATTTTACTTATTTTCATTGCAGTAATTTGGTAAGTTCAAAAAAGTTCATTTTTTTCTCATTAATGTATACTCTGCACCTCATCTGACAGAACCCCCCCCCCCTCAGAAATGTAGACATTTTTGCAAATTAAACAAGAAAAACTGAAATATCACAGTCATAAGTATTCAGACCCTTTGCTCAGTATTGAGTACAAGCATCCTTTCGAGCTAGTACAGTCATCAGTCTTCTTGGGAATGATGCAAAAAGTTTTTCACACATGGATTTGGGGATCCTCTGCCATTCTTCCTTGCAGATCCTCTCCAGTCCAGTCAGGTTGGATGGTGAACGTTGGTGGACAGCCATTTTCAGGTCTCTCCAAAGATGCTCAGTTGGGTTTAAATCAGGGCTCTGGCTGGGACCGTCAAGAATGATCACAGAGTTGTTTGCTCATTGTCTTGTTGAAAGGGGAACCTTCGGCCAAGTCTGAGGTCCAGAGCACTCTGGAAGAGGTTATCTTCCAAGATATCTCTGTACTTGGCCGCATTCATCTTTCCTTCAATTGCAACCAGTAGTCCTGTTGCTGCAACTGAAAAAAAAACCCATAGCATGATGCTGACACCAGGTGATGAGCAGTGCCTGGTTTTCTCCTCACATACCGCTTAGAATTATCACCAAAAAGGTCTATCTTCATCTCAGCAGACCAGAGAATCTTATTTCTCATAGTCTGGGAGTCCTTCATGTGTTGTTTTTTTTTGCAAACTCTATGCAGGCTTTAATGTCTTGCAATGAGGAGAGGCTTCCGTCGGGCCACTCTGCCATAAAGGCCCAAGTGGTGGAGGGCTGCAGTGATAGGAGAAAATTCACAAAGTCAACTATCTCCCTACTGCCTCTCTGGAGCTCAGCCACTGAGGTTCGTTACCTCTCTCACCAAGGCTTTTCTCCCATGATTGCTCAGTTTGGCTGGATGGCCAAGTCTAGGAAAAGTTCTGGTGGTCCCAAACTTCTTCAATTTAAGGATTATGGAGGCCACTGTGCTCTTAGGGACCTTAAAGGGGTTGTCCGACATAACAAAAATGTTTGAGTGTAAGCTAATCTGTGCTGTATTGTCATATTAATCACCCCTACATTGTTATTTTTTGTTTTCTAACTTTTGTTCCTCTTGAATTATACCTTTATTCTGTGCAGCTTCTTGTTTACATTCAGCTCCAGCAAACATGACCACTTCCTGTGCCAAACCTACCAGTCACAGCTGGCACCGCCCGGCCTCACTGTCCAGCCCCACCCCAGTGTCCAGCCCCTCCCTCTGCCGGCCCCCTGCACACACATTCCCTGTCAGTATATTCTGCCCCAGCACTGACCTCTCATCACTACACGGCAGGACACTACACGGCAGATCACTACAGGGCAGGGCACTACAGGGCAGCACATTACAGGACACTACAGGACAGGACACTACAGGGCAGCACATTACAGGACACTACAGGACAGGACACTACAGGGCAGCACATTGCAGGACACTACAGGGCAGCACATTACAGGACACTACAGGACAGGACACTACAGGGCAGCACATTACAGGACACTACAGGACAGGACACTACAGGGCAGTACATTACAGGACACTACAGGACAGGACACTACAGGGCAGTACATTACAGGACACTACAGGACAGGACACTACAGGGCAGCACATTACAGGACACTACAGGACAGGACACTACAGGGCAGCACACTACACGGCAGATCACTAAAGGACAGTACAGGGCAGGACACTACAGGGCAGGGCACTACAGGGCAGGACACTACAGGGCACTACAGGGCAGGACACTACAGGGCACTACAGGGCAGGACACTACAGGGCAGCACATTACAGGACACTACAGGGCAGCACATTACAGGACACTACAGGACAGGACACTACAGGGCAGCACATTACAGGACACTACAGGACAGGACACTACAGGGCAGCACATTACAGGACACTACAGGACAGGACACTACAGGGCAGCACATTACAGGACACTACAGGACAGGACACTACAGGGCAGCACATTAAAGGACACTACAGGACAGGACACTACAGGGCAGCACATTACAGGACACTACAGGACAGGACACTACAGGGCAGCACATTACAGGACACTACAGGGCAGCACATTACAGGACACTACAGGACAGGACACTACAGGGCAGCACACTACACGGCAGATCACTACAGGACACTACAGGGCAGGACACTACAGGGCACTACAGGGCAGGGCACTACAGGGCAGGACACTACAGGGCACTACAGGGCAGGACACTACAGGACACTACAGGGCAGGATACTACAGGGCAGCACATTACAGGACACTACAGGACAGGACACTACAGGACAGGACACTACAGGGCAGCACATTACAGGACACTACAGGACACTACAGGGCAGCACATTACAGGACACTACAGGACAGGACACTACAGGGCAGCACATTACAGGACACTACAGGACAGGACACTACAGGGCAGCACATTACAGGACACTACAGGACACTACAGGGCAGCACATTACAGGACACTACAGGGCAGCACATTACAGGACACTACAGGACAGGACACTACAGGGCAGCACATTACAGGACACTACAGGACAGGACACTACAGGACAGGACACTACAGGGCAGCACACTACACGGCAGATCACTACAGGACACTACAGGGCAGGACACTACAGGGCAGGACACTACAGGACACTACAGGGCAGGACACTACAGGGCACTACAGGGCAGCACATTACAGGACACTGCAGGGCAGCGCACTACAGGACACTACAGGACAGGACACTACAGGGCAGCACACTACACGGCAGACACTACAGGGCAGCACACTACAGGGCACTACAGGGCAGGACACTACAGGACACTACAGGGCAGCACACTACAGGGCACTACAGGGCAGGACACTACAGGACACTACAGGGCAGGACACTACAGGGCAGGACACTACAGGACACTACAGGGCAGGACACTACAGGGCAGCACACTACAGGGCAGCACATTACAGGACACTTACAGGGCAGCACATTACAGGACACTACAGGGCAGCGCACTACAGGGCAGCACACTACACGGCAGCGCACTGCACGGCAGCGCACTACAGGGCAGGGCACTACAGGGCAGGGCACTACACTACAGCATTGCAAATAACAGCCCCACATCAGGCTCTGCACCCCACACCACATCGGGCTCTGCACCCCACACCACATCAGGCTCTGCACCGCATACACACACATCGGGCTGTGCACCGCATACACACACACACATACACACACACACACACACACACACCACCCCATAGGGAGTACATACTCACCCGTCATCGGTCCCCACCGCTCCTGCACGTTCGCGCGCTGTCTGTGCTCTAGACATATCAGCACAGTGGTGACGTCACCGCTGTGCTGAAGAGAGCTCAGACAGCGTGCAAGATGAGAAGCAGCGCTGCGCTGCTTCTCATCAGCACTTTCAAATGTACCGGCATCAGTGATCTGTGATGCCGGTATATTTGAATGTGTGAACCTGAGCAGGGGGGCCGGTGCTAGAGCTGACACCACGGCAGCCGCCGCCAGGCCCCTCCCCCAGGTCACGGACCCTACAGCAGTGCAGGGGGAGGTGCGGGGGAATGTGTGGGAGGGTGCAGGGAAGGGGGCAGGGCTCATCGCACTGTACCCGCCCAGCAGGGAGGCGACATGCTGTTTCCACATTTGCATGTCAACATGGTCCTGCCCATGTAGACATGAAATGACCGGAAACCGCAAAATCGCGGCAGGAGCGGTCACATGACCGCTCTGAGAGGGGGAGAGGGGCTGACAGCAGGGCAGGTAAGTGGTCTCTATCTACTTACCTGCCCCAATGTAGCCCAATAGGAAAATAATAAAAAAAAAGCAAATTAAGCCGGATAACCCCTTTAAGTACTGCAGAAATTCTTTTGTAATCTTGGCCTGGCCAGATCTGTGCCTTGCCACAATTCTATCAGTTTCTTGGGCAGTTCCTTTGACCTTATGATTTTCATTTGGTCTGACATGCACTGTGAGCTGTGAGGTCTTATATAGACAGGTGTGTGCCTTTAATAAATAAGTCCAAATAAAGTCCTATCAGTTTAATTAAACACATCTGGAGTCCAATGAAGGAGTAGAACCATCTCAAGGAGGATCACAAGGAAATAGACAGCATGGGACTTAAATAGATGAGTGTCTGAGCAAAGGGTCTGAATACTTATGACCATGTGATATTTCAGTTTTTCTTATTTAATAAATTTGCAAAAATGTATACATTCCTGTTTTTTTCTGTCAACTTTTTTGAATTTACTAAATGGCTGCAATGAAACAGAGTGAAAAATGTAAAGGGGTCTGAATACTTTCCGTACCCAATGTACGTGAAAAAAAACAGATAGCAATCATATATGAAAAACTGATGTGTGAAAAAGGCCTTAATCTAAAATGCTAATTAGGTGGCTCTATGCACCCTTGGTGTGGCTCTAGTGCACCTCCAGATTTTGCTTGCCTCCACCTCTCTCTATGATGACTGACCGCCATGGTATGCCCAGTGGGGTCAGATTAGAAAGCAGTGGCATGCGCTCATTATGAGAGTACTGAAGCACCCGCACACAACCACTCTACTCCGTGAGGACGCTCGGCTACCCTCTAGGTGTAGCTTCATAGAGTGGCCAAAGCAGAGAGGAAAGACAATTTATTTACAGGATAATAGAACAGAATAATAAAGTAAACATCATTTTAAAGGAGCCAATTCCCCTACACAGGTATGTGGTCAATTTAAGATGCGTTTTGGGGCTGACAGACTCCCTTTAAGAAACTATGTTGGTTATGAAACCTATGCACACTTTTTGCCAATATAAATCACTGAGCTGCTCCTTTTGTGTAAATCAAAGGGTCTTTCCAATGTTACAAAAGTCTATGTGATGCATACGGAAATTTGATAAGACCAGGTGGAAGATTAGGATCGTTTAGTAGAATGGTTAAAACAGCAGCTCGTCTGTGATAACATCAATGTAGTGAAGCACATCCTTGTGTCACCCATCATCGACACAGAGCTTTGTCTGTGCAGCTTCTCCCGAGACTCCATGCACATCAGATTGTACTTGAAAGCGTTATCCTCTTTACAGTCTAAAGTGGTTTCATACTTCTGCCGTCAGATTCTTCTAGGAGATAGCGGCACTGAGAAGGACCTGATAATATGGGGAAACACTAGATCCAGGTTATCACACAGAAATGATCAGACCCAGAGGCGCTTCATTTCATTTAATAAGAGTATTTCCATGTATTTTATTTTACTGTGATTTTGATGCAATACTCTTGCATCAAACAAGATTTTCATTTTTATGCACAATTTCGGTTGTAGTTTAACTCCTTGAGCCACTCACATCCGCAAACTTCAGATGTGACCACCTCCGCGGGTCAGAGCAGAGCTGCCTGCTATGGACATGTGCTAGTCTAGTCCATAAAAATGGAGCAGACTGGTCCCAAGCTGTAATTTTTTTTTTTTACACCGCCCCATTGGTCCATATGAAAAATCACAGGTGTGCACAGGCACATCGTTATTTAAACAGTGTGTTCTCCGTATTCAGACGTCTGTTTTTTGGCATACGAGTGCTCTCTGTGATTTTGGACTCAATATGACCATTCACTACAATTTAAAATTGTAACCTAATATTCCAATTTGTAAAAAAAAAAAAAACAAAAAAAAAAAAAACTTTTTTTTTTTTTTTTTAAAGGTGGGACTTGTTTGGTAGGTTACGTAATACATATACCATCTTCTAGTGTATTTCTCCTGCAATTTTCGATACAACGGTTTTATTTCTGACCATGACAGAAACTGACTAATCTCACAAAGGACCACATGAAAGGGGAACCACAACATCCACAAGAACACGCCAGGGGCACATTTTACCTGACAAGTCAAAACTGTGAGACATGCTAAGGGGCCGCATTACTGGAAAAACAGAAATCGTCTGTTAGGACAAGGTAAAATACTGAACAGTTCTACAGTTCAGATGACGTGATCTGGCCTAGATAACATCTGAAATGTGGCAGATTTAAACAAAAATGCCATAAAAATAAGCAACACGAACATGACATATAAACAAGTATACTGGTAAAGAGCAGCATTGCAATGTCCCATATCAGGAGCCATCTATACCTACTTATAAAATGAATACCATAATATATACATGTATACACAGTATATTCAGACGCACACCCTAAAAACAAATGTTAGTCGTTCTCATTTATCCATTTTTTAACATTCTGACTGGCACATCTGTCTACTTATGAGGTTCACTGTTCCCCACTCCCAATATTGTGACACGGACAGGAAGATTTGTCAAAAATCCTTTTGGTATATACCGTATGCATTTTTAAAAGTGAAGAAAAGTGTGGTTAGCTGAAAAACATATACCGTACATATTATGAAGATGGTCAAGTCTGATTTTAATACTTTAGGTGGATGTGAAGAATATAACGTCATCATTACGTGAGTTTCAAGCCAGGAATGGCTGCCTAACATGTTACCAAAACGTTGGATAAATACAGGCTTATGATAATGGAAAAGCAATGTCTATCTTAACCATTAACCGAGATCATGTAAAGAACATTTCTTAGCTAAATCACATAAATGGTCAAACAATGGCCTGGGAAACAAAGAATTCTAATTACGCTGCGGTTTTTCTTTTTATTCCCGTGTCCGCCTGTTTTAAAGTTTTGCCCCGAACATTAAAAGACTCAAATATGCAATTCAACTAACTGGGTGTACTGTATACCACAGAACTTCTCTGATGGTGGCCACTCAAAACACAGCCGCTCCCACAGAGAAGAAAAAGCAAAAGCAAACGCCAACATAGATGTTCTGTATGGGGTCTGTGAGTAAGAAGACTTGAATCCTTTTACCCCACTGAAATGGTGGGGGAGGATAGGTATGTATTGCTACCGATTGTATGGATGTGGAAGGTTATACAAACATCGACAAGTTAAGGCTGCTTTACACCAGACAATCTATCGTGCGATAGATCGTCGGGGGTCACGGTTTTTGTGACGCACATCCGGCATCGCTCGCGATGCCGGCCTGTGTGACACCTCCTAGCGACGCAGTATCGCTCACAAATCGTGAGTCGTGTACTGGTCGCTAGGTTCCATAATATCGGTCCTGAAATCGGGCGACGGTTGTTCATCGTTCCCGTGGCATCACACGTCGCTCCGTGTGACACCACAGGAGCGATTAACATCGCGTACCTGCCTCCCGCGTCAGCCTCCCGCTCTATGTGGAAGGAAGGAGGTGGGCGGCATGTTTACATCCTGCTCATCTCCGCCCCTCCGCTTCTATTGGCCGGCGGCCGTGTGACGTCGCTGTGACGCCGAACGTCCCTCCCACTCCAGGAAGTGGACGTTCGCCGCCCACAGCGAGGTCGCACGAGAGGTAAGTATGTGTGACGGGGGTTACAGACTTTGTGCGCCACGTGCAGCGATTTGCCCGTGACGCAAAAAGGACGGGGGCGGGTACGATTGATTGTGAAATCGCACAATCGGTCGTACCATGTAAAGCAGCCTTTAGAGATGAGACAGACCACGTCTTCATCCATTAGTTTCACATAAACATCATGAACTCCATTTATAAATGGTTGGCCTCTACATCATTACCAAACCACTATTCATCATTACTAGTGACGAGAGAGCCCTATCGTGCTCGGGTGCTATGTACTCGTAACGAGCAGCTGGATGCTCCGATGGGCTCGACTTATGTACCAAGTATAATGGAAGTTAATGGGTAATTTGAGCATTAATACGGAAGATTTTCCCGGAAAAAGCTAGAGTTCCCCATTGCTTTCCATTATACTGGGTAGACAAGTCGCACCCATCCGAGCATCCGACTGCTTGTCACGAGTAGTGAGCACTCGAGCATGGCAGTGTTCACTCATCACTAATCATTACCATTACTGAAGTGTTCTTCATACTTGTAATAATAATACTCATCTGTCTTAAGGTAATAACACTTTAGGAAGTTGTGTAGCTCATAAAACATGGCTGCATGTAAACAGGCCTTAAGGAATAAACCGTACACCCATAAAACAACTCTTTATTATAGGGAGTCTCCAACAACACCCATGCTTTGGGCTTACGGGCTACTCATACATCAAAGTCAGAGGCCTGCTTATATATTCAAAGGAGATGATATCGGTATTCCCCGAAACATGCAATAAACTAATTAAGCAGAAATCCATTATAAAGGCAGGCCTAACTCTGGGCTTCATCAATACGGCATCGTTACATTGACGAGCACAATTAGACACTCATTAAAGCAGGATTTAAAACATCTGACCTTAACGAATACAGGTCCCACTTTCCAAGCCTGAACCTTTACATCCGTCTCCCAGCGGCCTATTTATTGCACTACCTACAGTTAATCAATATATCTACCTTAATAGTGTGTGGAAAGTGCAGACTGTGCAGGAATTTACAGCTAACCACACAAAATTTAATAAAAGAAGAAGAAAAACCTCTTCTACAGATGGAAACCAGTAACCGGATAGCACTGCACTGTATCTAAGCATTTAGAAAAGGGCTGCAGGTATTACACACACTGTTTAAAGGGCATCTGATCTGCAGGCCGGATGTCATAGAAGAGGAGTGAAGCAGATTGCCAATGTACTGCATGTAAAGTGCTGTGGAATTGACATCGCTATATAAGTGAATAAATATTATTATTATTATAGATTAATACGCCGTACATCTTTTTGGGGAAAAGTTTCAATTAAAAAAAAAAATTATATATATATATATATATATATATATATTTATATTCACACACACACACACACACACACTTATATAACGCTATTGATTCCACAGCGCTTTACATATGTACATATCAGCAGTCCAGTGGGCGGTCCTAATCATTGATTGACAGTGTTTCCTGTATGATTGTGTATGCATATAGGTACTCGCTCAACTCTAATTGATGTGTAATTATTCGTACTCGCTATACTCCTAACGAATACTGTCTAATACTCGTGTATTCATTCCGAATAGCGTGTGCAATGCAAATCCATGGGGAAAGTCGCAAAGTAACGAGTAACTGGAATGTCGTACTATTTGTGCGAATAGCGCTACTCCTTGAGTTTTCCTCATTGACTTGCATTGCACCCGCTATTCGGAATGAATACACGAGTATTAGACAGTACTCGTTATGAGTATAGAGAGTATGAATAGTTAGGTACTTGCTCAACTCTAATGTCAATCATTGAGTAGACCACCCAGTGGACTCATAAATGTAAACATCAGGGAATTTTATTAATAAAATATCAGTTATTCGGCGTTCTCTAATACAAAGCCATACATCATTCTGCTCAAGTTCTCTATACTATGTCGTCCACTGATCAGACTGCATTTACAATGCGACAGATGCCCTTTAACCTCATAACGACGGCCGTACGACTTAAAGCGGCGGCAAAACAGGGTACTTATTCTGTTCCGCCGCTTTAAAGCGGCGGCCCGAAAAAACCCTGTAGCGCCCCCCAGCGACCGAAAATCTCGGGGGTTTCAGCTACCGGGGGTAGCTGAGACCCCCCAGATTATGAATCGGGGTGTTTTTTTTGGACCCCGATCATGTGATCGGCGGTATACACTGTATACCGACGAACACATGAAAAAAAAAGAAATGGCCGGTAAAACTGATTTCTTTTTCATCTGACATGATCAAACATGTCAGATGAGAAAGAAATCTAACCCCCTAGTGCCCCCAAAGCCCCCGGTACCGGAGAGTCCCCCCACCCCCACCCCTACCCCCACCGGACATCCAAAATGGCGCCGAAGCGCACAGAAAACTCCCGCCGGCGCCGGCTCTGCAGTCATTTCCCTCCGATCTGAAATGATCAAACATTTCAGATCGGAGGGAAATGTCCTCCCCCTGACCCCTCCTCCGGTCCACCGGAGCCCTCTGGTCACCGGAGCCCCCTCCGGTTCTCCAGAGCCACCACCCCCCTCCCCCCTCCGGAAGATGGCGGCGCACAGCGCGCGGCCGCATTCATTCTGCTCTTTCTGCCGCATGTGACACGTCACATGCGACAGAAAGGTGTCCCCAGGTCCCGCTAGGTCACCCCCCGTCACCTCCCCCCCCCAAGCCCCCGGTTATACGTTACCTGTCTGCCGCTCCGTCCCGCGATCACGCCGCCTCCTTCTTCTTCTTCTTCTTCTTCAATGCTGGCGGCGCATGCGCAGACAGCGGCTGTCAGCTGGATCCCTGCAAGCAGGGATCCTGCTGACGTCGCAACTGCACAGGCTACTCCACTGTGGACCGGGGGAGGGTGAGTGCGGTAATCTGCAGTCACACTCCTCACATGGAGAGACTGCTGTTCCAGAAAATGGGGGGTACGTTCTGTGAGCGTGCCCCTCATATTCTGGAATGAGGTTACTGCAGGTCACTCTGCCCTAGGTTGGACCGGGGCAGTGTGAGTGCAGTATTCTCAGAATACTGCACCCACACTGCTCATGGAGAGCTTGCTCTTCCAGAAAATGGGGGATACGTTCCCTGAACGTGCCCCCCATATTCTAGAAGATCCAGAGTCGGCGTGGGACCTCCTCCAAAATGGATTACAGCGACCGGAATTTCTTTATTTTCAATAAATTGGTAAAAGAGGAATGTTTCGGGGAGTGTTTTTTCAAATAAATTTTTTTTTTGTCTTTTTTTTTTCTATTACTGACTGGGTTAGTGATGTCGGGTATCTGTTCAGATGCCGTGACATCACTAACCCCAGGGCTTGATGCCAGGTGACATTACAGCTGGTATCAACCCCATATATTACCCCGTCTGCCACCGCACCAGGGCGCGGGATGAGCTGGGGCGAAGCGCCAGGATTGGCGCATCTAATGGATGCGCCACTTCTGGGGCGGCTGCGGCCTGCTATTTTTAGGCTGGGAAGAGTCCAATAACCATGGCTCTTCCCACCCTGAGAATACCAGACCCCAGCTGTCCGCTTCACCTTGGCTGGTGATCTAATTTGGGGGGGACCCCACGTTTTTTTTTTTTTAAAAAAAACGCCTGGGGAGCCCTCCAAATTGATCACCAGACAAGGTGAAGCTGTCAGCTGTGGTTTGCAGGCTACAGCTGTCTGCTTTACCCTAGCTGGCTATCAAAAATAGGGGGGACCCCACGTCGTTTATTTTAATTATTAATTTTTTGGGGGGCTAAATACAAGGCTAGGCACCCTTTAGTGCCACATGAAAGGCACTAAAGGGCGCCAGCTTAGAATATGCAGGGGGTGGGACGTTATATATGTTTGACATCTATCCATTCATCCATTGTAGCATTTTACGCTGTGTGCCCACAATCAGGGTTTGCAGCGTTTTGGGCGCAGAGTGTTTTCCCTGTGTCCATGACGCTGCGTTGTGCTGTAGAAGCACAGTGGAAGGATTTTTAGAAATCTCATGCCCACTGTGCTTCTTTTCTCCGCAGCATAAACCGACCTGTGGCGCAGCTTCCCGAGCCTCAGCATGTCAATTTATGCTGCGGAGACAAGAGTGTTCTCTGCAGGTAGCATAGAGCTCCACAGCGGCCTGAACCCAAATCGTGGGCATGGGCAGCTGCGTTCTCCCATGGACAACACTCACATCTCTGCAGGAGGCTGACACTGTGTACTAGACGCCGTGTCGCTGGATCATGGCCACATAGCCTAAAAGTGAGACATTTGTTGCTACAGCAACATTTTTGTGAAGTACCTGTGGATTCAAAATGCTTACTATACTCCTGAATAAAATCCAGTTTCCAACATGGGGTCACTTGTGGGGGTTTTCTGCTGTATAGGTACCCAAGGGGCCCTGCTAATGTGACATGGTGCGCGCAATTTATTTCAACTTTTCCAGAATTCAAATGGTACTCCTTCCATTCCAAGCCCTCCCATTTATCCAAACAGAGGTTTTTGGCCACATGTGGGGTATCCCTGTGCTCATAAGACATTGGATAACAACCTGTGGGGTCCACGGTTTGTTGTTGTCTCTTGAAAAAGTGAGAAATTTGATGCTAAAGCAACAGTTTTGTGAAAAAAATGAAAATTTTCAATATGGCAACCTAAGCTTATCAAATTCTGTGAAGTACTCGTGGATTCAAACTGCTCACTATACACCTAGATAAAAGCCTTGAGGTGTCTTGTTTCCAGAATGAAGTCACTTGTGGGGGACCGCCACTGTTTAGGCACCTCAGGGGCTCTCCAATTGCAACCTGGCGTCCGCTATTGATTCCAGCCAATTTTGCAGTCAAATGGCACTCCTTCCCTTCCGAGCCCTGCCATGCGCCCAAACAGTTGATTTCCACCACATATAAGGTATCGCCAAACTCAGGAGAAATTGCACAATAAATGTTATGCTGAATTTTTTCCTTTTACTCTTGTAAAAAAAAAAGCTACCTGGTTGAAATAACAATTTTGTGGTAAAATTTTTTTTTTTTTTTTTCATGGCTCAACGTTATAAAATTCTGTGAAGCACCTGAGGGTTCAGGGTACTCACCAAACATCTAGATAAATTCCTTGAGGGGCCTAGTTTCCAAAATGGGGTCACTTGTGCGGGGTTTCTGCTGTTTAGGTACCTTAGGGGACCTCCAAATGCGACATGGTGCCCGCAATCTTTTTCAGGCAAATTTCCTTTCTAAAATTCAAATATTGCTCCTTTCGTTCCAAGCCCTCCCATTTGTCCAAACAAAGGTTTCAGACCACATGTGAGGTACCACCGCGCTCATAAAAAAGTGGTTAACAAACCTTGAGGTCAAATTTTTGGAATTACCTCTTGAAAAAGTGAGAAAATTGATGCTAAAGCAACATTTTTGAGAAAATTATTAAAATTTTCAATATGACAACGTAACGTTAACAAAATCTGTGAAGTACCTGTGGATCTAAAATGCTCCCTATACCCCTAGATAGAAGCCTTGAGGGGTCTAGTTTCCAAAATGGTGTCACTTGTGAGGGATTTCTTCTGTTTAGGTACCTTAGCGGACCTGTAAATGCAACATGGTGCCCGCAATCTGTTTCAGCCAAATTTGCTTTCCAAAATTCAAATATTGCTCCTTCTGTTCTGAGCCCTCCCATTTGTCCAAACAGAGGTTTCTGACCACATGTGGGGTATCGGCGCGCTCATAAGAAAGTGGGGAACAAGTTTTGGGGTCCATTTTGTTGTGTTATTTCTTCTAAAAGTGAATAAATTTGGGTTAGAGCAACATTTTTAGGTAAAATTTAATTTTTGCTTTTTTTCATTCCACATTGCTTTTGTTCATGTGAAGCACCTGAAGGGTTAATAAACTTCTTGAATGTGGTTTTGAGTACTTTGGGGGGTGCAGTTTTTAGAATGGTGTCACTTTTGGGTATTTTCTGTCATCTAGGCCTATTGAAGTCACTTCAAATGTGATGTGGTCCCTAAAAAACTGGTTTTGTAAATTTTGATGTAAAAATGAGAAATCGCTGATAAACTTTGAACCCCTCTAACTTCCTAACAAAAAAAAATTTTGTTTCCAAAATTGTGCTGATGTAAAGTAGACAAGTGGGAAATGTTATTTATTAACTATTTTGTGTCACAGAAATCTCTGGTTTAACGGTATAAAAATTCAAAAGTTGAAAATTGCTAAATTTTCAAAATTTTTGCCAATATTCAATTTTTTTCATAAATAAACACAAAAAATATTGTCCTAAATTTGGTACTAACATGAAGTCCAATATGTGACGAAAAAACAATCTCAGAATCACCGGGATCCGTTGAAGCGTTCTAGAGTTATAACCTCATGAAGTGACACTGGTCAGAATTGCAAAATTTGGTCTGGTCATTAAGGTGAAAATTAGCTCCGTCACTAAAGGGTTAAATCAGCTATAGGGCTTAACCCTGTGTCAAAGCCTTAGCGGCAGTTTCCGTCATGTTTGACGGAAAATGTAGCTCTACATGTAGTGTTATTTTTCCCACTGCAATAAACTCTATAGTCACTCAACAGGGTTTGTAGACTGTATTACAAATGGTAGTTATGATTGCTGCTATGAACAATAAATACTTTTTTTTTAAGTTTATACACTAGTCAAACAAGGCAAATTTGATAAACCTGTATTAAACGGACGGTAGAAACGTACCCAAGGTAACAACCCAGGTAATTTGTTTTTTAAACCCTTTTAAGGGATTATTTCTATCTTAATAAATGGATATTGTCAAATAATCCTTGTAAATATAAGTAATTTTGCAATTTAATGCTTAATAAAATTCTCTTGTGATATCACTTTTCTTTTGGTTAAAGCTCATTGCCTCGGAGACAGACCACTGCTGCTAGACAGCACATGTGCAATGTGCAGCGCTTACAAGCTGTTTTCTATTCATTATGTAAGCACTGTGTTAAAGTAAATAAACTAGTATATGATTAACTGCTATAGGGTACGGGCACATTTAGTCTGACTTAAGAACAGGGCACGTCACCACTGCCAAATACAACCCAGGGCCCAAGAGATCTACTCACTAATGTAGGCAGTGTATATTGTAAAACTGGGTGGCAGATTGTCCTTAAATACCACATTTACAGTCTGATGGCTTCATATACGCTGTTCTTTGTGCTCTTCGTTTTATCAGCACTGGTTTGTGTGGAGAACAAAGAATCGACAGTAAACTATGGAAGCTGTTATTGTCATTTTGAAGTCTGTCTGTAAGTCAACATAAAAGAGCAATGATGCAAAGAAATAAACTGAAAATATTGGCAAGAACAAAGCCTAGCAATGCTGAGAACCAGAAGA
Source organism: Anomaloglossus baeobatrachus (assembly GCF_048569485.1). Taxonomy (NCBI): domain Eukaryota; kingdom Metazoa; phylum Chordata; class Amphibia; order Anura; family Aromobatidae; genus Anomaloglossus; species Anomaloglossus baeobatrachus. The sequence continues at coordinate 183,746,922 of NC_134358.1, forward strand.
AAATGAATCTTCATATATAAATAGGTGCAAGTCGGGCTGCTAGTTTCTGACAAATAAGCTAGAAATACCAATACATTAACACACCCACGAAGTCAATGTATTGTGTAATATCGACATCACGTAAACACTGTTGATCTATAGGAGAAAGTAAAAGCATAAAACCTGTCAGTAGTGGTCTCCTAATGATAGGAATAATCTCCTTAAGATAGGTATAAAAGGGGGGTCATCTACTAAGATATTGGGATCCTATCATTAATGGTGGTCAATCACCCATTATCACCCATTACCCCCACCAATCAGCAGTTATCAGCTTGTTCAGTAGTAAACTGTGAACTGAGCAGAACAGAAAAGCTCTGTACATCAGGTAGAAGCAGCTCCCGGGTACTGCAGATGTGGAACAGCAAAGCTCTGTACATAGTGTAGTGGCCACTCCCAGGTACTGCAGATATTGAACAGAAAAGCTCTGTACATAGTGTGGTGGCCGCTTCCGGGTACTGCAGATGCGGAACAGCAAACCTCTGTATATAGTGTACTGGCCGCTCCTGGGTACTTCAGTTGCAGAACAGAAAAGCTCTGGACATAGTGTAGTGGCTGGTCCTGGATACCGCAGATGCGGAACAGCAAAGCTCTGTACATAGTGTAGTGGCAGCTCCCGGGTACTGCAGATGCGGAAGAGAAAAGCTCTGTACATAGTGTAGTGGCCACTCCCGGGTACTGAAAATGTGCAACAGCAAAGCTCTGTACATAGTATAGTGACCACTCCTGGGTACTGCAGATGCAGAACGGAAAAGCACTATACATAGTGTGGTGGACGCTCCCGGGTACTGCAGATGTGAAACAGCAAAGCTCTGTGCATAGTGTAGTGGTGGCTCCCGGCTACTGCAGATGCGGAACAGAAAAGCTCTGTACATCATCTAGTAGCAGCTCCGGGGTACTGCAGATGCGGAACAGAAAAGCTCTGTACATCATCTAGTAGCAGCTCCCGGGTACTGCAGATGCAGAATAGCAAAGCTCTGTACATAGTATAGTGACCACTCCTGGGTACTGCAGATGTGGAACAGAAAAGCTCTGTATATAGTGTAGTGGCCGGTCCCGGGTACTACAGATCAGCTAGTACTCACTCACACAATGTGTAACAAAATGTCTATCCCACTTTCTGTACACAAGCCTATATGTATACATACATATATTCACTGCCACTGAAAAAAAAGAAAAAAAATTTGTATTATCACCCCCTTACCCAGACGGCTATGCCTAAGTTCATCAGGAGACACAGGGCGAAGCTTCCTTTCAGATTTAATCTCCTCCAGCATTCGCTCATGCAGACTTCGTGGACGCGCTGGAGTAGGTTTCAGTTTCCGAGCAGACACCTACAAGCATAAAACATTTCAGTACAATAAACCTAAAGTAGTGTTGTCTAATAAGTCTGAAGAAAGAGCTGGATTTTACCTCATATCCAGCACAGCGAATATCTGGATATACATGCATTTACTATACGCTTTATGAATAAATGGCCAAGCCAAAAAGAATGGCAGGTCAGACCCAACAGGAAAAATGACTGTATCAAGCTGCACATGGCACAGGGTGTTTCACGTAAAACTGGCATGAGTACATTGCTGAACTCAGCACAATATGTGAAAAAAATGGGTTGGCAATCCCCCCCCAAAAAAAAAAAATCAACAATTTTCAGCTTCTATTGACTGTTCAAACCAAGCAGAGGTGCTTGACGTACAGTCACATGAAAAAGTTTGGGCACCCCTATTAATGTTAACCTTTTTTCTTTATAACAATTTGGGTTTTTGCAACAGCTATTTCAGTTTCATATATCTAATAACTGATGGACTGAGTAATATTTCTGGATTGAAATGAAGTTTATTGTACTAACAGAAAATGTGCAATCCGCATTTAAACAAAATTTGACCGGTGCAAAAGTATGGGCACCTCAACATAAAAGTGACATTAATATTTTGTAGATCCTCCTTTTGCAAAAATAACAGCCTCTAGTCGCTTCCTGTAGCTTTTAATGAGTTCCTGGATCCTGGATTGGACCATTCCTGTTTACAAAACAATTCCAGTTCAGTTAAGTTTGATGGTCGCCGAGCATGGACAGCACGCTTCAAATCATCCCACAGATTTTCAATGATATTCAGGTCTGGGGACTGGGATGGCCATTCCAGAACATTGTAATTGTTCCTCTGCATGAATTCCTGAGTAGATTTGGAGCGGTGTTTTGGATAATTATCTTGCTGAAATATCCATCCCCTGCGTAACTTCAACTTCGTCACTGATTCTTGCACATTATTGTCAAGAATATGCTGATACTGAGTTGAATCCATGCGACCCTCAACTAATAAACAAGATTCCGGGTGCCGACATTGGCCACACAGCCCCAAAGCATGATGGAACCTCCACCAAATTTTACTGTGAATAGCAAGTGCTTTTCTTGGAATGCCGTGTTTTTTTGCCTCCATGCATAACGCCTTGTATGACCAAACAACTCAATCTTTGTTTCATCAGTCCACAGGACCGTCTTCCAAAATGTAACTGGCTTGTCCAAATGTGCTTTTGCATACCTCAGGCGACTCTGTTTGTGGCGTGCTTGCAGAAACGGCTTCTTTCGCATCACTCTCCCATACAGCTTCTCCTTGTGCAAAGTGTGCTGTATTGTTGACCGATGCACATTGACACCATCTGCAGCAAGATGAAGCTGCAGGTCTTTGGAGGTGGTCTGTGGATTGTCCTTGACTGTTCTCATCATTCTTCTTCTCTGCCTTTCTGATATTTTTCTTGGCCTGCCACTTCTGGGCTTATTAAGAACTGTACATGTGTTCTTCCATTTCCTTACTATGTTCCTCACAGTGGAAACTGACAGTTTAAATCTCTGAGACAACTTTTTGTATCCTTCCCCTGAACAACTATGTTGAATAATCTTTGTTTTCAGATCATTTGAGAGTTGTTTTGAAGAGCCCATGATGCCACTCTTCATAGGAGATTCCAATAGGAGAACAACTTGCAACTGGCCACCTTAAATACATTTTCTCATGATTGAATACACCTGCCTATGAAGTTCAAACCTCAATGAGGTTACAAAACCAATTTAGGGCTTTAGTAAGTCAGTTAAAAGTAGTTAGGAGTGTTCAAATCAAGAAATTGATAAGGGTGCTCATACTTTTGCACTGGTCAAATTTTGTTTAAATGTGGATTGCACATTTTCTGTTAGTACAATAAACCTCATTTCAATCCAGAAATATTACTCAGTCCATCAGTTATTAGATATATGAAACTAAAATAGCTGTTGCAAAAACCCAAATTGTTATAAAGAAAAAAGGTTAACATTAATAGGGGTGCCCAAACTTTTTCATATGACTGTATATACTTGTTTTCCATCCATGTCTGCCTTTCTCTTCCTTGATTGAAAGTTCTGTACAGGAGTCAGATAAAAGTAGAGGTAGATGGAAACGTGTAACAGCGCCAGGAGTTACATATGAGTCAACCCTGTCCTGTCCACCAATCATGATATATTTTGGGATTTCAGAAAAAATTGAGACAAAACCACTGGTTATTGTTGTGATTTTCTGGAACAAATGGAACACTTTGGCACCATTTTTTTATATTAACTGTTGCAAAATACTGGGATTTTGTGCCATTGACTAAAAACCCAATGAAATACTGTCATGGGGGGCATAAAAGCTTGTCACCCTTTAGCAATGAAAGCAGGTTGTCAGATGTAGAATAATGAGCCTAATGTAAGATCCATTCTGCTGCAGAGGAAGAACCAAAGATGGCTACTTGTGTGTAAGTATGCATGTGCGAGTCTATAAGTGTCTGTATACATGTGAATAGGGGTGTGCAGATGTATTAGGGTGTGTCCAGCCCTGTCACCTTAGATAAAAGTAAGTTTAAGGGCTGAAGCACACATTTTGCCTTTTTTTTCTGGTGCTGTAAATACTGTGGGCACACATTATATGAAAAAGGCTCAAAGATTGATTTTTATGAGGCATGTGACGTCCGATTGGTTGGTCTGCCCATTACATTAAGTTCTACTAGAGGGGGATACTGCAAAGAATTGTGTGGTCACATTTTTCGACACTAGGCGTGAATAGCAGCATTTATTGTATTGAGGGTATGCGATGGCATTAAACAATATATAAGTGGCAGCATTTTTTTGAATGGGAGTAACTGACTAATTGTACTGTGGCGGATACATTTATTATTTATTGTGCCGTGTGTGGCCAGAATAATTGACAACTAAATGGCCATATTAAACATACTGTGGATAGTGGCAATAAATAAGCCTAATTAATTGGACTCTGAACGGTGATTAATAATTGTATGAGGAGCAGATAATGAGCACTGTATTGGGGTCATAAATAGGCACTGTATGGCGGTATTAAATCTAGAAAACTGAACTCTTCACACTGACAATTTTTGCTAATTCTTTATCCGCTTACTGTATTTTAATAATTTATGATTCCTACGGACTTCTAGCAGTATCGCACAGTATTATGCGGACAGCCGAGTAGATATGAGCAAGATTGTGATGGACACTAGCTTTGGTGGTGTGTGTGTGTATATATATATATATATCTATTATATACACGCACACACTGTATAGAAATATGATACATTTACACTGTGTATATATATATATATATATATATATATATATATATATATATATATATACACACATACATATATACATACACCGTATTTTTCGCTTTATAAGACGCACTTTTCCTCCCAAAAATTTGGGAGGAAAATGGGGGGTGCGTCTTATAAAGCGGTACCGGGGGGGGGGGTCCTGTCTGAGGCGATCGGGCGGCCGGGTGCCTATGGCTGCATGCGAGCGGCCGGGTACCTGTGCTTGCGTGCGGTGGCAGCCGGGTACCCGTGGCTGTGTGCGGGCGGCAGCGGGTGCTGTGTGGGGTCGGCAGCCGGGTACCCGTGCTTGCATGCGGTGGCAGCCGGGTACCCATGGCTGTGTGCGGGCGGCAGCCGGGTGCTGTGTGCGAGCGGCAGTCGGGTGCCCGTGCGGGCGGCAGCCAGCTGCCGCTTTCACACAGGCACCCGGCTGCCGCCCTCACACAGTCACCCAGCTGCCGCCCGCACACAGCCATGGGTACCCGGCTGCCACCGCACGCAAGCACAGGTACCCGGCGGCTTGTACGCAGGGTGGGCGGGCAGCCTGCTGGCTGCCACTCTGTGCATGCGGTGCGGGCGGCTGTGCAGCATGTTACCAGTTGTCCGCGGTCCCACTTTCAAATGATGGCGCCGGTGGAGCTCTTGGATGAGAGCTCCATCTGCGCACGCGCTGCTCCGGGAGTCAGCGCGTGCGCAGATGGAGCCCTTGGATGAGAGCTCCATCTGCGCATGCGTAGCTCCGGGCGCCATTACTTGAATCGGGACCGCGGACACACTCCACCACTGAGCACTCCCTGCCGCTGCCACCACTGAGCCGTCGCCGCCGCTGCCACCACTGAACAGGGACCGCGGACACACTCCACCACTGAGCAGTCCCTGCCGCTGCCACCACTGAGCAGTCGCCGCCGCTCCCACCACTGAGCCGTCGCCGCCGCTGCCACCACTGAACCGGGACCGCGGACACACTCCACCACTGAGCAGTCCCTGCCGCTGCCACCACTGAGCAGTCGCCACCGCTCCCACCACTGAGCCGCCGCCGCTGCCACCACTGAACCGGGACCGCGGACACTCACTGCACCGGCCTGCTGCACGGCTCACCCGCCACGGCTGCTGCCGCCACCACGGACCCCACGGCTCCTGCCACCGCGGACGCCACCGCGCCTGCAATCACAGACGCCACGGCACCTGCAACCACGGACCCCGCTGCCACTGACCCGCCGCGCCTGCCAGCACAACCTGTGCCTCCTGTGACCCCGCTTCACCACCACTGCTGCCCCCCAATGTACATATATATATACACATTATATATATATATATACACACACATACATATACACACACACATATATACACACATATATACATTATATATATATATACACACATATACACACATACACACACATACACACATATATATATATATATATATATACACACACACACGCACAGTATGTATATATGTGTGTGTATATACAGTGTATATAATATATGCACTGTATACAGACATATATATTATATATACACTATATATACACACATATATTCAATATCCGCATTGAGACTTCCCACTCATCTGTCTCCAAACTTCTAACACTCGCTTCCTCCTTCGGCCTCACCCAATGGTCTTCTGCAGCTACTCACAAAGATGGCCACACGCTGGACCTCATCTTCACTCGTTTCAGTTCCCTATCTAGCCTCTCTAACTCACCTCTCCCACTGTCTGACCACAACCTACTCACATTCTCTTCCCTCTCTTTTTTATATTAATATAATAATATATTATTTTTATATTCTATATTTTATTGAATTGGTGCTGGGTCCATTCCTTTCTTTCCTAATCTCCTGTTACACGCACCCGTATGGACTGACCGGCAGGCCTCGTGCACCTTGGAGGGGAGTATGGACTCTAATAACAGGTGAGCTGGATACACTTTCTGCCTTTCACGTGGATCACTCACAAAGATGGCCACACACTGGACCTCATCTTCACTCGCCTCTGTTCGATATCTAACCTCTCTAACTCGCCTCTCCCCCTGTCTGACCACAACCTACTCACATTCTCTTCCCTCTCTTCGCCAAGTACTCAACCCCCCCTCCACAATCTTTCACACCCTCGCAGAAATATCAAACACATTGATTTACACGCCCTTTCTCAGTCCCTTCTCCCTCTCACAGACATTGCATTTCTACACGATGCAGATGCTGCTGCAACTTTATACAACACTACAATCTCTGCAGCTCTCGAATCAGCTGCCCCCCTCACACACACCAAAACCCGCACAATCAACAGGCAACCCTGGCACACAAGGCAGACTAAAGAACTAAGACGGGCTTCCAGAATTGCTGAGCGCAGATGGAAAAGGTCTCATTCCACTGAGCACTTCATTGCATATAAAGAGTCCCTGACCACTTTCAAGTCCACACTCACTGCTGTAAAACAAACCTACTTCTCATCCCTCATATCCTCTCTCTCTCACAACCCTAAAAAGCTATTCAACACTTTCAATTCTCTCCTCCGTCCTCCAGCACCACCTCCCTCTCCTCTCCGCTGAAGACTTTGCCTCTTTCTTCAAGCAGAAGATTGACAACATCAGAGCAAGCTTTGGCCCACAATCACTACAGCCACTTCTCACAACTACTCAGCCTTCTTCCTCCAAATCCAGCTTCTCCGCCATGACAGAAAACAATCTTTCCACTCTACTCTCAAGATCACATCTAACAACCTGTGCACTGGACCCGCTCCCATCCCACCTCATCCCCAACATCACCGCAGTCCTTATCCCAGCCCTAACCCATCTCTTCAACCTATCACTAACAACTGGTGTATTCCCTTCATGCTTTAAACATGCCTCTATTACACCTATCCTCAAAAAGCCCTCCCTTGACCCATCCTCTGTGTCAAACTATCGCCCCATATCCCTTCTCACCTATGCCTCAAAACTACTAGAACAGCATGTCCATCTTGAACTGTCCTCATACCTCTCCTCCTGCTCCCTCTTTGACCAGCTACAATCTGGCTTCCGACCGCATCATTCCACTGAAACTGCCCTAACTAAAGTCACTAATGACCTACTAACCGCCAAAGCCAAGCGACACTACTCTATCCTCCTCCTACTGGACCTGTCCTCTGTCTTCGACACAGTAGACCATTTCCTCCTACTACAGATTCTCTCATCTCTGGGCATCACAGACTTGGCCCTATCTTGGATTTCTTCATACCTAACCGACCGAGCTTTCAGCGTCTCCCATTCTCACACCACTTCCTCATCTCGCCCCCTATCTGTCGGTGTCCCCCAAGGCTCAGTTCTTGGACCCCTGCTGTTCTCCATCTACACCTTCGGCCTGGGACAGCTCATAGAGTCCCACGGCTTCCAGTATCATCTCTATGCCGATGACACACAGATCTACCTCTCTGGACCTGACATTACCTCTCTACTAACCAAAATCCCAAAATGTCTGTCTGCTCTTTCATCCTTCTTCTCTGCGCGATTCCTAAAACTTAACATGGACAAAACAGAGTTCATTGTCTTTCCCCCTCCTCACTCTCTCCTCCAACAAGCCTTTCCATCAAACTTGATGGTTGCTCACTCTCCCCAGTCTCACAAGCTCGTTGCCTTGGAGTAACCCTCGATTCTGCTCTATCCTTCAAGCCACACATCCAAGCCCTCTTCAACTCATGCCGATTACAACTCAAAAATATCTCCCGGATCCGTGCTTTCCATAACCAAGAATCAGCAAAAACATTAGTGCATGCCCTCATCATCTCCCGCCTTGACTACTGCAACCTCCTGCTCTCTGGACTCCCTTCCAACACTCTTGCACCCCTCCAATCTATCCCAAACTCTGCGGCCCGCCTAATCCACCTCTCCCCTCGCTACTCCCTAGCCTCGCCACTCTGCCAATCCCTTCACTGGCTTCCCATCACCCAACGACTCCAGTTAAAAACATTAACAATGACATACAAAGCCATGCACAACCTGTCTCCCCCTACATCTGTGACCTAGTCTCCCGGTACCTACCTGCACGCAACCTCAGATCCTCACAAGATCTCCTTCTCTGCTCCTCTCTTATCTCCTCTTCCCACAATCGCGTACAAGATTTCTCCTGTGCATCCCCCATACTCTGGAATGCTCTACCTCAGCACATCAGACTCTCACCTACCGTGGAAAGCTTTAAGAGGAACCTCAAGACCCACCTCTTCTACCAAGCCTACAACCTACAATAGCCCTCAGTCCAGTAGACCACTGTGCAACCAGCTCTGTCCTCACCTATTGTACCATCACCCATTCCCTGTAGACTGTGAGCCCTCGCGGGCAGGGTCCTCTCTCCTCCTATACCAGTCTGTTTTGTACTGTTAATGATTGTTGTACGTATACAGTCTTTCACTTGAAAGGACGCCATGGAATAAATGGCACAATAATAATAATAATAAGTGTATATACAGTGTATATATAATATATTATTGTAATTATATTATAATTCATTTTATTCATTTATATAGCGCTATTAATTCCACAGCGCATTACATACATCAGGAACACTGTCCCCATTGGGGCTCACAATCTAGAGTCCCTATCTGTATGTTTTTGGAGTGTGGGAGGAAACCGAAGTACCCGGCGTAAACCCACCCAAACACGGGGAGAACATACAAAACTCCTTGCAGATGGTGTCCTTGGTGGGAGTTGAACCCAGGACCCCAGCACTGCAAGGCTGCAGTGCTAACCACTGAGCCACCGTGCCGTGTATACATATATATACACACACACACACACACACATATATATATATAATATACATACATATACACACACACATAAAAACAACAGCCACTCTACTATTGCGCTCAGCAATAGGCACCACTGTTCTCAGCAGCACATGTCCTGTTTACACAATGACGTGCTGCTGAGAACGATAATTTTAAGCAGGATTAACAATTAAGTCACCTAACACATGAGTGTTTTGCACAATTGCCATGAAACCAGTAGTCTGCCTAGATTGCATGATATCGGGCCATGAGCATTCATAGGAGAGCTTGCTCCCCAATTATTGTCTAATGTAAACTCGCCTTTACAAAGGTTGAAAAAAAAAACAAAAACTGCTATACACCATGCATGTTTATGCATATTCAGTCTGGAAATTGTTTCCAGCAAGTAAAATTACAATATTAATTTCAACCAACATTACAAATAGGTAACATATGAAACATATACTGTATACAGCGGAAAATATGTGTTTCCAAAATGCATCTGACCTGATTATGCGTGTGGCGAGTGCACTGCCAGCTGTTTGGATGAATAATCTGCTTTTACAGTAAGAGGCTGCGTGCACAAATAGCACGGCAGAGGCTGCTAGCATGGAATCTGAAGGCATTTAATTCATCAAGCCAGAAGAGCTAAGAGCATGGCGTACATGATTACTGCTTAGTGAGAATACATACTGGATTTAACGGGGGTCTGGACCGTATAAAATCCAGGATTATTTCGTGAGCGCTCTTCTTTAATCGTGGAGGGATGTCACCCTGAACCTAGAATGAAATAAACAGCAGAAGAGTGGTAAGAAAGGGTTTGATGATTATGTCATTAATTGTGTTTACTAGAAACATTGCACTTCATCATCAGAAGAAAAGGTGCCACAGAGAACAAGGCAGATATTGAATACGTCAGTGAAGGGACAGCTGTTAATAGACAATACACAAGGGTACACCGACTCACCATCACCTTCCTCAGGGTGTAACGCTTGGAGCGGATGTCATCCATCAGCATCTCGTATGGAGTCAGCTCGTACTCAATAGACAGCATGTTGTACTGACGGTCTTGTACTTTCTTCAGTTTGACTCCATTTCGTAGATCACGCATTACTTGGACCCAAAACCTGGCCTGAGAAGACATGAAAATAATGGACCAAAAAGACCAAGTTGGATTTTAGAGCAAAATAATATAACATTTCTGTTAATCTTCATGTATGAATCAAAAGCAATCAAAATGAATAACTACAAACTAACGGGCCATTAAAAGGTTAATCTGGCCACACTTACTTCAGGATCTATGGACAATTAAAAATATTTATATTATCTAAATTATTATCTACATAAAAAAAAAAAAGTTAGAAATTCTGTAATTTTCACACTGGCAAACAAGTTTTAGACTAGTTTCTGTTCCATACAAAAGACTTTTCAGAAGTCGTAGGCCACGTGCACACGTTGAGTATTTTTACTTCATTAATCTTCATGACCTGCACCTAAGTTGAGGTCGCTAACTTTACGGAAGTCACCTGAGGTCAGGTTACCTGCGGTCACAGGTGGAGGTCCGTGGGAACCTCTAGCTGTGACCGCAACTTAACTGAGTGACCTCACTGCTCATCGCTGCTCAGTCTCTGCCTGAAGTCCACAGCAGGCTGTCATGTTCCATGATCACAGTCTGCGACTTCAGATGTGACAGAGCTGGCATCATTGTGGGACCTCATAGGGGGTTGATAGAGAGGTGAAAGAGGGTGTTTGTTTATATTTTATTTCAAGTAAAGGATTTTTTCGGTGTTTATGTTCATTTACTTTCACTTACAGATTAGTAATGGGGGTGGGTCTCTGACGCCTCCCATTACTAATCTAGGGCTTAGTGGCAGCTGTGAGCTGATATTAACCTCTTATTACCCTGATTGCCACCGCACCAGGGCAATTGGGAAGAGGAGGGTAAGGTTCAGGGACTGTCACATCTAATGGTTGCAACAATCCTGAGTGGCTTCAGGCTGCCATGTTTTGGGCTGGGGGGCCAATAAGCATGGGTCTCCCCAGCCGGAGAACACCAGCCCCCAGCTGTTGCACTTTATCATGGCTGGGTATCAAAATTGGGGGGGGGGGGGGGAACGCACGCTGCTTTTTTAAAAAATTATTAAAATAATTAAAAAAAACATGAAAAAACAAAAAGCCGCATGGGGTTTCTATTTTGATACACTGTCAAGATAAGTGAATGGCTGGGGGCTGCAGCCGTATGCTTTATCTGTGCTGGGTATCATAATATGGGGGGACCCTACGACAATTATTTATTTTTACTGTATGATAGACCCACAGACAAAGCCTGTGATTAGTTGCACTCAGACATTGTCATATAGGCGGGGGGCGCGTCTGACTGCAACTAATTATAGATGCTGGTGAGCAGGGAAAGCAGTGCATATGCAATGTAAGTTTTTAAAAGGTCCCAAATATTCTTATCTGATAATAACATACAATGGTATAAGTGACAAGTTCTGTATTTTAACAGTAATAATAATCGCATTATACCCAATCTGCATTTTTAAGATCATCAAGGTCCCCGCTGGATCGGTCGGTTGTGTCTTTTTCCATCTCTTGAATTTTCTTTAATTTCTACAAAATATAAAAATATAATAGGTAAATTATTGCTGTTATTATTTATAGAGTGCCAGTAATTCCATGTTGCTCCACATGAGGAGTCGTACAAAATACCAGTGGACAACTGGTACATAGGGGATAATGGGGAGGAGACAGTAGGTTGTAGTTAAAGTGTTCTATTATATTTAGGGTTTTTATTTTATGGTGATTATATAGAGGCGATGGTGCAAAACATTTAGTGTGACTGTTCTTCAAAGGGAAACTTTTGACTATTCAATTCAGAGGGCAACTTCAGAACTATATACGGCTTTGGTAAAAAACAGACTCCACAGTAAATACAGCTTCCAGTAATCTGCAGAATTGTGGATTTACTTTTAGAATTAAATGAAGATTAAGGATTATGTAACGTAAATTACTCAGCATTTTATGCACATATCCAAAGTTTAAAATTAAATCTGATCTTTTAAAGGGAACCTTACAACTGGCTTACAAAAGGTTGCCAAGTTTAAGGAATAATCTGTGCTCACCGGCAGCCTACCTATCCGGTAAGAATTTAGAAGCATTATGGTGGCAAATCTTCAAAACCATGCAGAAACCGGCAGTGTTAGGGGTTGTTTACAAGGCAAAAATGCAGGCCTTTATGGTACCAAAGTGATTGAGATTTATAAAATCTTAAGCCTGATCTACACCATACGACCCTGCATACAATATCGTATGCGATCGTACCTGCCCCCATCGTATGTGCGGCACGTTCAATTTGTTGAACGTGTCGCACAAACGAGTAACCCCCCCATCACACGTACTTACCCGTCCATACGACCTTGCTGTGGGCGCCGAACATCCACTTCCTGGAGTGGGAGGGACGTTCGGCGTCACAGCGACGTCACGCAGCAGCCGGCCAATAGAAGCGGAGGGGCAGAGATGAACGGGACGTAAACATCCCGCCCACCTCCTTCATCCGCATTGCCGGCCCAGGAGCCGCAGGACGCAGGTAAGATGTGTTTATCATTCCCGGGGTGTCACACACTGCTATGTGTGCTACCCCAGGTACGATGAACAATCTGCCGTTTAATTTTTAGGAATTGAACGACGTGCACGCAATGAACGTTTTACCATTCAATCGCACGTAGCTGTTACATGCTACAATGTAACTTACGAAGCCAGATGTGCGTCACTTACGACGTGACCCCGCCAACACATCGTAAGATATATTGTAGCGTGTAACGCGCCCTTTACGCACATGCTGCTCCTTCTTGTCTTGTGGATTTCAACCATGAATGCAATTTTTCAAATCTGCAGCAGGTCAATTCTTTCACTGTGATTTTGCAGCATTTTTCACCCATTGAAATGATTGGTTAAAAAAAAAAACCCCCACATGAAAATCACAGTGAAAATGTGTCAATAACGTGTGTATCCAACAGTGTTTTTCCTGCAGAAAAATCTGCTGCAAATACTCAACACAAGCATATACCCTTAGTTTGGACACAGGGCTATTCTCAAAACGCCAAACACAAAGGAGAGATCACTCCTTAAATTGTGTACATCTTTGCAGCAGTTTTCCTCTCACGCTTTTAAAAAAGGAAAATGAAGCAAGTCCTGATTGAACATATCATTCAGTTTTGTTTCTCCATGGTTACAGACTACAAATAACCTCTGTGTAGTCGGAGATAAATGATACACTCCTCAACATTCAAACTGCAACATCTAGAAGGAAAAGGTGTGGAATTATGGAAATCACACGATTGATTGACATAGTAGGGTCATTTTTCCAAAGTGTCCTAGGAGCCATTTATGAATTAGAAGACGCCATGGCACATGTTGCTCGTGCGTGAGCACCCAGTGTGGCCTAAATGTACTATTATAGCTGCACGTGTCCGGATTTGTCTCCCATCAAATACATCTACAGACGTCATTGGTCCGCAATTGCAAAGGGAGCTGCTAGCAGCAGCCCTTGATGATTTGCATGTCCAAGTGCATTCAGCCTGGCAGAACATTCCTCAGACAACCATTAGTAGCCTTGTTAATAGCAGCCTAAGTGTATAAGTGTTGATATTTCTGCCTGTGGGGCTCATACTCTTTACTGAATAAATCAAGATGTTTTGAAAATGCGGTTTCCATTTTTTCATCATTTGCATATCATTAGCATTTCTATCAACCCTATGATTTCCATCATTTCACCACTTTTCCTTTTTGGTGTTACAATTTCAATCTTGAGAAGTGAAGACTGTGTGCGCCGCGTGTGATGAGGTCCCGGTTTAGTCCACAATGGATTTGACGTAAAAGTAAATACAATTTGATGTTGTTGGCATAAAAAACATATTGGAGCTGTAAAACGCGTTTCGGCAGATGCCTTCTTCAGGTACATATACATAATTAATGCAAGTGGCACACATGGTCTTCATTTTCTGTGTGGAGCCTACTGGAGAGCTCCTACTAAGCAAGTCTGAGTAGCTGCCTTTGTTAGGAGAGCATCCTCGCACCAATTTATGTCTGTTTTCACTATCTCCAGGTGAGTGCATTCAACCACGAGCACTCCGTCTTTACCCTAACTACTGCACCCAGGAAACGCCGGATTTGAGGTTTCATTACAGGTTTTCCTCCAGACATCTCTCAATCTTGAGGAGTGGAAATAGACACAGTATATGTGGACACACCAAGATCAGCATAGAAGCTGTATACACAAAAATGGTACTGATTAATCAAATGTAGCACAACTGTTTCTGATAGACAAGTTGGTTGTTTCAGGCTCATTATTGCCACATTTGGAGAATTCCTGTATTCTGTGGATTACGACCATGATGCGAGACAAAAGTTCACAGCGACACAAGGTGTATCTAGAAATGAGAACCTGGAAAGCAGATAAATAAGTACATTTCTGTGTACACAGCGACTTCCATTATAGAGTCAGATCATACATACTAATTCCACTGAAGCATGTTTGTTTTGCTTGGGCTCTGCAGCCTCGCAGCGTGATGCTTTCCTTTTAAGTCACTATAATTGTCTGCCACTCTGAAAGACGCTGGGATAGGGGTTTTTTTTCAGACACAAGCTTTTTTCTGAGAATGCTGCTTATTAGGGCCTTTATAAAACACAGTGCCCTTTCAAGACATGCATGCTAGACGTAATCTTTGAAGATTTCTCTTCGGTTGTTTTAGTGGAAAGCCAAATGCGAGTGCCAACAAAATCTCTCACCAGCAGACTGTCAATAAGGGACGTTAATCCAGCCTTTCATATACAAGCTGCATACATAATCCAGTACTAGGATAAAACTGGAAACTCAAATTTGTAAATAATAATAAAAAACTAAAGAAACAAAAGCACAAGAGCTGACAATTATACTGGGAACCGGTGCTAGGACGGCCCACTGACGGACATACGATGGCTGAAGGCATACGTACAAGATTACATCATTGGAACTTTAGGGCAAAAGCAAAAAAATAGGTTACGATACAAAGTTTTTCTAAATGTCTTGACTTCATCAAGTTTTGTAAAACAAAATAAATGGCAGATTAAGAAAAAAGAAAAGATAAAAGCACAAAAGGAAAACAATACCCTGAATTTAGAATTCTTGCATACAGAATGGGAAAGAGGGTGTTACCTAGCAACAATTGTGTGCCCTCCGTCTACGCCAAGGGGCCAGAAAGGCTAAATTATCTTCACAAAAAGCCAGTTGTCTAGGCATCATTCATTATTATATCTCCAAACAAGAGTAGCAAAAGCGACGGGACTGCCGATTATACACTCACTACTGGAAAAACCCAACAGGTAAAAGTCACTTGGTCCGAAAACAGTTATCAAAGAAAAAGACCCGTGATTGGTCTAAATTCCATTAGGTAGAAGTTATCACCCATCCGCAGCCTTACTAACCCCTAAAGACGTGAATGAAGAGAGCTACTACCATGCACAACTAGGAACTTCTAGATCGATGGGAGAACCTCCGCCAATTGCCAGAGGGGGGGGGGGCACTTTAATGCTTGCCACTCCATTGACTCCCTAAGGAGCTGCCATCTGCACTGAATTCCTCCAGTGGATAGGTGACAACTTTTACTTACTAGAGAGATAAAAAACAAAAAGGTGCTCCCTATGTAACATCATGGACAATTGTGGTTGAACTGGAAGGTTGGTCACAGACCTGACCAGGTTGAGCGTGGCACACCTATATGAAGAGTGGATCCCAGGCACTGACAATAGTTAATCCAGGCGGTAAGTCTAAAAAACTTCCAATTCCCAAAAGAATCACCACCTTCCTTATAAAGAAGGTCAGACCTCTTGTTAAAGGAGGAAGCGAGACCTTTTCTGTCATACCTGAGGAAGGAGTAGGTTCTACTCCGAAACACATTCCAATAAACTAAATTTTTTATTAGACCTACCGCCTGGTTTAATGCTTGTCAGTGGCAGAACTTGGGATCCACCCAACTCTTCTTTTCTTAACCTTAACCCACTGGAATACCCATTTAACACACTAAAGACTCGTAACCAGACAAAAACTTACAAAAAAAAGTTAGATGACGCTAAATGGACACCCAATGACGTTTAGATCTAGAGGACAGAAGCGCTCTTCCACCAGGCACTCCCTGTAATCTGTACTTGGCAGATACCATACACCCTATAGACCAACAATACGTCAACCTCCAAGCTAATATTGTTGAAAATCCCACAGAATCCGAACGACTGTCCCATTTTATTTCACGGCATGGCCACAAACAGGGTGACGGCTGAGATTTATTTTCATATTCTCCCCTGCAGTTAGTAATTTTATATATAATCAGTAAAGGCACAAAGTCCATGAGGCAGCAAAATCTTTTTAATTGCATGCCCTGTGCTAATTACATATCAACAAAACACAGAGACTGCCAACGTTTCTCACATAACACAAAAAGTGTTACATCGTCATCTGATCTTGCAGAAATCTACAACCTCTAAATGTAATGGTGTATGCGGATATTGGGCAATGAATATTGTTAGCATGAAAATAACCATGTTTATCATTGACTTACTTTTTCCATCTGCTGTCACTCTCCTGCTATGAGCTTTTATCTTATACAGTGTAAAGTTTGTTACCAGGGAGATGGACCACCAGAACAGGTCTAGGCACAGTTGCTACTTTAAGAGGTTGAGGAGTTAACTCATGAGATACCAGCCACCTCTCTGCAGCCCATTCATATCTATACAGCAGATAGCTGCTCCTTCGCCCTCTCTTTCAGTTCCTGACTGAGCGGTTTGTGTTTCCCCGAAAAAAAGACCCACCCCGAAAATAAGCCCTAGCATGATTTTACAGGATTTTTGGAGTATGCTTAAAATATAACCCTACTCCAAAAATAAGCCCTAGGGCTGGTGTAAAGGCTGCTTTACACCAGACAATCTATCGTGCGATAGATCGTCAGGGTCACGTTTTTTGTGACGCACATCCGGCATTGCTGGCGATGCCGGCCTGTGTTACACCTCCTAGCGACGCAGTATCGCTCACAAATCGTGAGTCGTGTACTGGTCGCTAGGTTCCATAATATCGTGTAATTTAGTTGTTCATCGTTTCCGTGGTAGCACACGCCGCTCCGTGTGACACCCCGGGAACGATGAACAGCAGCTCACCTGCGTCACGCGGCCGCCGCCGGCTATGTGAAGGAAGGAGGTGGGCGGGATGTTTACGTCTCGATCATCTCCGCCCCTCCTCTTCCATTGGCCGGCGGCCGTGTGACGTCGCACGTCCCTCCCACTCCAGGAAGTGGACGTTCGCCGCCCACAGCGTGGTCGCACGAGAGGTAAGTACGTGTGATGGGGGGTTACCGACTTTGTGCGACACGGGCAGCGATTTGCCCGTGACGCAAAAAGGACGGGGTCGGGTACGATCGATTGTGAAATTGCACAATCAGTCGTACCGTGTAAAGCAGCCTTTAGGGAGGAGTCAAATCGCAATTTGGGAAAACACTTATCATTCTTGTGAAATCACCAGTCTCCAGCATGTTCCACTTTCCCCTAATCACTGCTTCCCTGTTCTTAAAGCCCAGTCACACACGACGACTTACCAGCGATCCCGAAAACGATGTGACCTGATAGAGATCGCAGGTAAGTCGCTGGGAGATCGCAGGTGAGCTGTCACACAGTCAGATCTTACCAGCGATACAGGAACAATACAGGGTGCAGTAGCAACCTGTATAACGATCTCAGCAGTCACTGTGACCCTGTCACACAGTGTCAAACACAGCGATGTGTCCTGCCCAGCAGGACATCGCCTTTGAAGAAAATGGCCTGGACCATTCTGCAACGACTAGAGATCTCACAGCAGGGGCCTGATCGCTGGTAGGTGTCACACATAACAAGATCACTAACGGGATCGCTACTGCGTCACAGAAACCATGACTCAGCAGCGATCTCGCTAGCGATCTCGTTATGTGTGACGGTTACTTTAGGCCTGGTTATCTTTCAATGCCAACACAGTGATAACTACGTTGATTTCAGAACAAGAATATACAGATCATTGAAGTGTCAAAGTATCATACGGTCAGCAATCGGATGAAGCTACTGAACCACAACTATCACTCAAGGAAAAAATGCTCACTAACTCCCACAGATGTGAATGGACACATGCGAACATGCACAACCATCTCTCCATTCATTGGCCACATCACAAGAGTATGGCGATTAGGCATATCGATTAGGCACATGCACAACCATCTCTCCATTCAGTGGCCACATCACAAGAGAGTATGGCGATTAGGCATATCGATTAGGCACATGCACAACCATCTCTCCATTCAGTGGCCACATCACAAGAGAGTATGGCGATTAGGCATATCGATTAGGCATACCTATCAGGAATTTATCATCTTTTTGAGTTTTAGATTATTACTGACAAGAAAGCAAAGCACATACTGTTTAAGGCCTTGTGCGCACACTGCGTTTTTACCCGCGGTTTTGCTGCAGAAATTTCTTGAGAAATGTTTGTAACCTTTCTGCAGACATTTCCCAGCAAAACCTATGGGAAAAAAAAATAGCTGTGTGCACACTGCGTTTTGTTTCTCAAGAACATTCTTTCTGCAGAATTTCTTGAGAAAATTTCTTGAGAAAATGAGCATGTTACCTCTTTTCCGCAGGTACCTGCGGTTTTTGCCATAGATAATGGTAAAAATCCGCAGGGACCAACTTGCGGAGCATCTGCGGTAAATCCGTGGCAAAAACGCGGGTGCGGTTTTGCCGTGGATGCGGGATTCTTTCATAGGGTCTGACTTTTTCTTAAGAAAAAGTCACTTTCTAGTGCGCACATAGTTTAAGAGGTGATTGGAGAAACCACGACATAGAATTGACTTTAGGTAATTAATAGAGCTGATCGAATGGCCAATAATCCGGGGCCGGCGGATCACTAACCGATTTAAAAAATAAGTCCGATCCGCTCCGGAATCCGGTGCCCATATAAGTCAATGGGGACCGGAATCCGGAGGGTAAAAATGTTTGTGGAGGAGCTAGGGGGCTAGGAGCAAGCGCGGCATACTCACCGAGGCGCTGTCATGGCGGCACACTCCTTCCGGGTCAAGCTGTTACCTTCCGGAGCCGACAATTCAATATTCATTGTTTTCCCCGCCCACCGGCGCATGTTGGTTGCAGCTAGACACGCCCCCACCGTAAGTGGCAGCGTGTCAGCTAACTGCAACCAATCACAGGCGGCAGAATGGCCAGTGGGCGGGGAAAGCAGTGTGTCCGTCACAAGTGTGACTCCGGCTTTTTTTTTTTTTAATATTAAATAAATGATTAAAAAACCCGACGTGCGGTCCCCCCTAATTTTCATCCCCAGCCATGGTAATGCCGGCCGGGGGCTGGTATTTCAGCCCGCAGCCACCCGGTATAGCCGCATGTATTACATGCGGCCTATACCGGTACATTACCGGCTCTTCTCGGCGGCGTGATGCGGTGCCAGTCGGGGTAAAAGGTTAGTGATCGCGCGGGCGTCTGTGAGACACCCGCATCACAAACCTGCAAATGAATGTAAATAAACACACAGAGAAATCCTTTATTTACAATAAAGTACAAACGCAGCCTCGTTCACCATTTTATTACCCCAACACCCTCCGGCGTAATCCCCTCGTCCCACGGCGACACATCCGGCTCTGCTACATCTCACAGCTAGCAGCCGTAAAGCACGGCTGCCCGCTCTGAGTGTAGACACTGACTGAGCGGCTGTGATAGGCTGGGCTGTCTCCTCCACAGCTCCAGCCCCTCCCCTCCTCAGTGCTGGCCGCAGCAGAGGTCCGCTCTCACTGACCTCAGTGGCAGGGACAGACACTCGCATGACACTCGGCTCTGCTGTACTGCCAGCGTGAGCCGTGTGTCATGCGATGGGATCGCACCGATGCACGTGGAGACAGTGGAGGAGATGGGGAGAAAGTGCTCCCTCTATCTTCTCTGATCCTGTGATGCGATTGCAAGATCGCATCACAGTCGCATGACCCTCGGCTGACACCCGCAGCAGAGGGTCATTTGCATATCGCTTCCGATGCTGTCGCATCGGAAGCTGTACGCAAGTGTACAAGAGCCCTCAGACGTCTGCGGGTGATGCAATGTCAGAGTCGTGCGGGTCTGACATGATATCACACGGCACAGCCTGCCACTGTCTGAACATGAGCGTGCATGTACCTAGAAACACATGCATGCTCTTGTCAGATGTGTGTGCGGCTGTGCTGCGATGTCAGACTCGTGGGAGTCCCTCGCAAGTGTGACTGCTGCCTAAGATAAATCGCATGCATTTTTTTTTTTAAATTGAAATTATTAAAAAAAAAAAAAAAAAAAAGACGTGCGGTCCCCCCCCCCATTTTCATTCCCAGCCATAACGCCGACCGGGGGCTGGTATATCCTCAGCCCGCAGCCGTCCGGTATAGCCGCATCTGTTAGATGTGGCCATTCCGGTGTGATATCGGCTCATCTTGATGAGATGCCCTGGTGCAGTGGCAATCAAGGTAATAGCCACTTAATTAATACATGGCTGCTATTAAGCCCCAGGTTTGTGATCGCACGGGCGTCTGTGAGATACCCGCATCACAAACCTGTAAATTACAGTAAATAAACAAGACACACAGAAATCCTTTATTTGGAATAAATTACACACGCAGCCTCCTCCTTCACCACTTTATTATCCCAACACAGCCCTGCAGCTCCGGTGTAATCCACACGAGATCTAGCGGAGACACATCCAGCTCTGCTACATGTCACAGCGAGCAGCCATAGAGCACAGCTGCCCGCTCTGAGTGCAGCGTAGTACTGACCGCGATAAGCGATGACTGCACGGCAGAACTGTCACAGGCTGGGGGCGCGTCAGCCAGGAACCAATCACAGCTGAGAAGACGGCCTGTGGGCGGACACGGAAAGCTGTGTGATTGTGTGCACAGCAGAGGAAGTGAAAGCGCGACCCGGAAGCAAGTGTGCCGCCATGACAGAGTCTCGGTAAGTATAAAACGCTCATTTATTTATTGTTTTTTTTTTTCATTTTTATTAATTGCCAATTCCGGATCGTGCAGCCGGAATCCCGCACCTGGGTCTGGCTCAGTACTAGTAATAAGTAAAAGTCGCCCAAAACATAATTTTTTAGCAATAATCTTTGTGAAAAGTGAATCCATGGACCTGCTTGCACTAGATAAGTCTTTTTTAAAGGAGCCTTCCATTAGCTAACAAAGTTTTGTTCTAATATGATTATAAGATTTACAAGAAACAAAGTTGTTACCTATAGGAGTAATGAGAGGTGCAATAAAAGGGTTTCTATCAGATACTGGGGGTGGAGGTGCAAACCTACTTACATGGAATCTGTCAGTTGCTTTTACTACCTTATTTGAGAGCAAAATGATGTAGGGGTAGATACTCCATTTCCAGCCATGTGTCACTTAGTGGGCTGCTTGCTGTAGTTTTGATTAGACACCAAACATGTATAGGTTTACTTGTATCTAAGGGGTTAAAAAAATCACAAGTTTGTCCAATAAAAGTGGCGCACGTTTTACACCATTTTCTGAAACCCGTAGCGTTCTCCTTTTTTGGGATCTATGGCTCAGTTATGACTTATTTTTTGCGTCTCAAGCTGACGTTTTTAATGGAACATTTTTGCGCAGATGCTACGTTTTTATCGCCTGTTATAGCATTTTGCGCAAAACTTGTGGCGACCAAAAAACGTAAGTTTGGCGTTTGGAATTTTTTTGCCGCTACGCCGTTTACTGATCAGATTAATTGATTTTATATTTTGATAGATCGGGCATTTCTGAACGCGGCGATACCAAATGTGTGTATAGGTTTTATTTTTTTAACCCTTTAATTTTCAATGGGGTGAAAGGGGGGGTGATTTGAATGGTTAGGTTTCTTTTTTTCTTTTTTTAAAACTTTTTTTCACTTTTTTTTATTTTACTAGTCCCCCTAGCAATCCGATCGCTCTGCACTATCTGCAGATCACAGCTACAGAGCTGAGAAGTGCAGATATGGTGCTTTACTTTCAATGACGGCTGTATTACGGCATTGAAAGGAAGTGACTCACGTTAACTACAGTCGTCATCACATGACCCTGCTACCATGGCAATCACCAAAAGTCACGTGATCACGCACGTGACTTCCGGTGGGGGCGGCGGTAAGTGAAAATCATGGCCGCGGGCATATACATCTCACTGCCAGACTTTGGCAGCGAGATGTAAGGGGTTAAATGTTCTGGGTGGAATGTGATTCCACTCGGAACATGCAGGCACACGTCAGCTGTTAAAAACAGCTAATTTGTGCGCGGATCGCTGCATCCTGCCCGCGGCAGGGGGCGGGGCTTAACCTCACACGCTCCATGACGGATATATCCGTCAAAGGTCTTGAAGGGGTTAAAGAATGGATTTGATCAAAACTGCAGCAAACAGCCCAATAAGTGATATCGGAATCAGAGTTGCTGCCCCAACATCTTGTTGCTCACGGTTGGAATAATAAAATCCTGGTGACAGATTCCTGGTAAAGATGAAGTGCATTTAGTTTTTCCCTTGGGATGACGGAGACAAGGATATGAAGAGAACATGGATTGTAAAATGATAACATCTCACTACACGGAGATATTACACGTTCACACTGAATTACGTCTGGATTACAGTATAGCTCACCTCTTTTGCACTTTTAATTTTTGATAAGAACATGTGTAGCTCCATGGTTTCTGCATACAGCGCCCGGCATACTGCCTGGTAGTGGTTGGCGGCTTCGGATGGCGTTGGCAGATGGGAGGCACACAGCTGTTAGGAGAAATAAACACATGGTTATTACACAGCTTTAATAATGGAGTGTACGGTATAAATAAAACACACAGTAAATCGCCATGTAATGCCAGCTAGGACAGTGGCACCTTCTCACTTTACATGTAACACGTGTTCTTCTCACAAATGGCCAGATATAATTATAATGAGAATATTAAACCTTTCCAGGGTTTTATTTTTGATGGAATAATTACAATGGGGCATTCTTATATCGGTGTCTCACTGTTACTCTGACATTGCTCCTGTAAATGTATGGAGGAAGGTTTTCATTTCCTATTTCTTAGTATAACCATCGATTTTATACACTTTATTCTGACAAGGAGAATAGTAAAATTTTTAATTCATTCATATATTTTTAAGAAGAAAAACAGGAACAGCAACACATAACTAAGAAGAGATGCTCCAGAATAGTTTTGACGGGAACCAAAATGTAATAAAACAGAC
This sequence comes from Anomaloglossus baeobatrachus, assembly GCF_048569485.1. Lineage (NCBI taxonomy): Eukaryota > Metazoa > Chordata > Amphibia > Anura > Aromobatidae > Anomaloglossus > Anomaloglossus baeobatrachus. The sequence continues at coordinate 183,770,598 of NC_134358.1, forward strand.
ATGGCAGGAGAACGAATGTACACGTGAAGTGGCCACTGATGATCCCACCGACACTCGTATGGTCAGAGAGCAAAGTGTTACAAAGGTCAATAGAGGAGAATTGATTGGCACCGTGTTTATGGCAGCCGGTGATGAGCTGGGGTGAAGTGTCCTCATGTGCACCATATCACTGATGATAGACTATAAACCAGGTGAGTGCCTGAGTATATTCTTTCATCTCAATGATTGGGAGAGGCAGATATCTTACTAGGGATAGGTACACATTTATGAGATTGGTAAATCACTTTAAAGGGAACCTGTCACCAGATTCAGTGACTATAAGCTGCGGCCACCACCAGTAGGCTCTTATATACAGCATTCTAACATGCTGTATATAAAAGAGCCCAGGCCACTGTGTAGAACGTAAAAATCACTTTATAATATTTACCTAAAAGGCGGTGCAGTCCAGACTGGTTGGATGGGCGTCTTTGTTCTCAGTTACCAGCGCCTCCTCTTTCGGCCATCTTTGTCCTCCTTTTTCTGAAGCCTGGATGCATGACGCGTCCCAGGTCATCCATACAAGCCGATACTGGGCTCCTGAGCAGGGCAGATCTAAGTATTGTAGTGCGCCTGCGCAAGACCTCAATGCCGGCTCATGTGCATGACGTAGGACGTGTCATGCACCCAGGCTTCAGAAGAAGGAGGACAAAGATGGCTGAAAGAGGAGGCGCTGGTACCGGAGAACGGAGCTACCCATCCGAACGGTCTGCACTGCACCACCCCTTAAGTGTTTCTTAGGTTCTACACCGTGGCCTGGGCTCTTATATACAGTATGTTAGAATGCTGTACATAAGAGCCCACTGGTGGTGGCCGCAGCTTATAGTCGCCAAATCTGGTGACAGGTTCCCTTTAAGGAAGAGGGAGAGCCACTCCCTCTCCCCGTCTCTTAAATGCTGTGATCGCTATTGGTAGTGGCATTTAGAGTTAAAAAGCCAGGGGCAGTGCAGGGACCATCCCTGGCTGTGACAGATGGAGCTTGGCTATACCTTATACAGAGTTCCTGGTGGCAATTGTGCGCATGATCGCCATGACAGTGCCTTTGGAAAGTATTCACCCCATGGCTTTCTACCTATTTTGCTACATTACAACTAATGCATCATGCTCGCCTGTGTTAGATACTTAATGGCATGCTAGGGTACTCGCGGTGCTCAGATGCTTCATCCATGAAACAATAAAAACACAAAAGCACAGGCTCACTTCACTGCATGATGTGAGCAGGCACCCCAGTGAGAGCCACTTGCTGTCTGAGCTGTTCTCATTGGAAGTTAAAACAATGTTTTTGGATCTAATGTGTACCCCCCTCCCTCCCCGGGGAATTCTCTGTTTATGGCTGGCTGTATGTGGGCGGAGAGACAAACTGCCAAGTCATTGACTCCCATTATACTTGTTACTCGAATATTTTTGTAATCCAATTTGTCTGTGATGCATCAGCACTAAACAGTCTAAGTCAGGGAAGTGAAGTGAGAAAATTAAAAGGCAAAAATTTAATTCACGAGATAAAAAATAAAAATTGCTATGTGCGTATGTATTCACCCCTTTTGCTATGAAGCCCCTAAAAGTTTCTTGTGCAAGAAATTACCTTCATAAGGTTATGTGCGCACGTTGTGTGTTTTCCCGCATTTACAACAGCAGCGTAAATGCATGCGTTGTGCTTCCCCAGCAAAGTGTATGAGAAGTCAGCAAATTCCATGTGCACCTTGTTTTTTTTTTTTTAAAAGCAGCGTTTTGGATGCAAAACATTTGACAAAATCGATGCGTTTAAAAAAGCAGCATGTCACTTCTTTTGTGCGTTTTGGTTGCATTTTCCACCCATTGAAATCAATGAGGTGTGTCAAAACGCAATCAACATGCGCTTGGCACTGCATTTTTGTTGCGTTCTGCATGCTTTTTTGACAAACAGAACGCAGGTCTTTCGGTCTCTCTGTCTGTGTCTGTCTGTCTCTGTCGGTCGGTCTCTCTCAGATTGTCAGTCTCTCCCTCTCCCCCCCTCTCTCATACTCACCGATCACTGGCACGGCGCTGCACGGCTGGCAAAGTACCGGCGGCTTCTCCTGCTTTTGAAATTGCCGGCCGCTCATTATTCCAGCTCGTATTCACTGCTTCCTCGCCCACCGGTGCCTATGACTAATTGCATTCAGACGAGCCCCCACACTGAGTGACAGCTGTCTCACCGCAACCAATCACAGCCGCCGGTGGGTGGGTCTATGTAGTGCAGTAAAATAAATAATTTAAAAAAAAAAAAAAAACAGCGTACGGTCCCCCCCAATTTTGATACCAGCCAAGGTAAAGCCACACGGCTGAAGGCTGGTTTTCTCAGGATGGGGAGGAGCCCCACGTTATGGGGAGCCCCCCAGCCTAAAAATATCAGCCAGCAGCCGCCCGGAATTGCTGCTTCCATTAGATGTGACAGTCCCGGGACTCTACCAAGCTCATCCCAAACTGCAATGGTCCGATGGCAATTGGGGTGATGAGGAGTTAATGGCAGCCCATGGCTGCCACTAAGTCGTAGGTTAATCATAGCAGGCATCTATGAGACACCCCCCATGATTAACCTGTAGTAAGTGAAAGTAAATAAACACATACACCCAAAAAATCCTTTATTTGGAATAAAAGACAAAAAAAACCACCCTCTTTCACCACATTATTAAAATCCCCAAATACCCCTCCAGATCGACGCATCCAGCTCTGCTACATGAAGCTGACAGGAGCAGCCGTAGAACACCGCCGCTCCTATGAGCTCCACAGAGAGGACTTCAGTTGTGGCTGCGGGTAACCTGAGTGCCGGCACTGCTGATCGCGTGGCTCACTTCAGTCACTCAAGGGACATGCGGTCACCGGTGAGTCCTTCACCTGTGATCGCAAATCAGGCCGCGGCACACACACAGAGCCGCGTGATGAGAATGAAGTCGGGTGAAGTTCATCCGAGTTCATTCTGATCGTGCGGCTCTGTCTCACAGCCAGCCATGATCTATGGGGATGTAGCAGTGCCGTGTGGGACCGCACTGTCAAAAATGCATCCAAAATGAATTCAAAATACATCCAAAATGCAGCGTTTTGGATGCTTTTTGAAACGCACATGTAATGACAAAATGCTGCTTTTTATTTGTCACGTCAGAATGCAATGTGCGCACATACCCTAAGTGACATGCTTAAAGAACGGAAGTCTACCTATGTGCAATCTAAGTGTCACATTATCTGTTAGTATATAGACACCTTTTCTGAAGGCTGCAACACCATTAAGCAAGAGAAGCCACTAACCAAACACTATGAAGACCTAGGAGATCTCAAATGAGAGACAAAGTTGTTGAAAAGTACAAGTCAAGGTTGGGTTCTAAAAAAATATCCAAATCTCTGATGATCCCCTGGAGCACCATCAAATCTACCATCATCAAATGTAAAAAACATGGTACCACAATAAATTTCTCATGAGAGGGCCGCCAAACAAAACTCTAACCCTGGGCAAGAAAGGCATCAGAGAGGCAGCACAGAGACCACAGGTAACCCTAAAGGAGCTGCAGAGGTACCAGGCATAGACAACAGTATCTGTCCATACAACCAAAATAAGTAGTACGCTCCATAGAGCTGGCCTTTATAGAAGAGTGGACAGAAAAAAGCCTTTACTTACAGCCAACATTTGGAAAGCTCGTTTTGATTTTGCTAAAATACATGTGGTGGCTCCCCAAGTGTATGGAGGAAGGTGCTGTAATCAGATGAGACCGAAAATGAACTTTTTGGCCACCAAGTTAAACAATATATGTTGCACCTAACCAGCAATGCTCATCACACCAAGAACACCATTGTGACAGTGAAACATGGTTGTGGCAGCATCATGCTGTGGGTTTGTTTTTCAGCAGGGACAGGGAAAATGGTCCAAGTCGAGGGGAAGATGGATATTTTTGAACAAAACCTACTTCAGTGATTTGAGACTGGGGCGGAGGTTCACCTTCCAACAACACAATGATCCAAAGAACACTGATAAAGCAACACTCAGAGGTTTAAAAGAGTCATTGTACTGGAGTGGCCTAGTCAAACCCCAGGCTTTAATCCAATTGAGAATCTGTGGTCAGACTTGAAGATTTCTGTTCACCAGAGGAAACCATGTAACTTGAAGGAGAAGGAGCAGTTTTGCCTTGAGGAATGGGCAGAAATCCCAATGGCAAAATGTGGAAAGCTCAGAGACATTGGCTACATTCACACTTCCGTCTTTTTGCACCAGTTGCAATCCGTTGCCTTGAGGAAATTCGGTATCCTGCAATATATTTTGCAGGAATCCATGTTTTCCCCATACACTTATTACCGACTGATTGCGACAGATGGCATTGCGTTGCATCCGTCCCATGACGGATCTGTCGTGGAGTGACTGACAGTCGGGTGGGAGCAACACACAATGCAACGTTTTTTGTGCGCGGAGGATTGTTTTTTTACTGTCATCATGCCACAGTAAAAAAACCACGATCGACTGTAAATTCAGTTCCAGTTCCAGCGGCTGGAACAATGAGTTGATCGGCCGGCTTTTGTGAACGCTCAGCTGATCGCCTGGCGGGCGGCTTTTGTGAACACTCAGCTGATCGCCTGGTGGACGGCTTTTTTGAACGATCAGCTGATACCCTTTAAAAAAACAAACAAACAACGGATCCGTTTTTTGCAGCATCAGTTACATCAGTTGTGTCACTATCTGCAACGCATCCGTTGCGTCAGTCACAATTGATTGTGACTAATGCAAAAAAAAACAAAAGTGTGAATGTAGCCTTACGCAAAAGTGACTTGTAGCTGTAATTGTAATCCTTCTTCAAGGTGGAACACCCCTGGACTTCTACATGAGTTATTTCAAGACCACCAACCATCGAAACACGGCAGGCAAGATTGAGCACACTGACAGTGGCACAACAATTGGTTCCTGCGACGGATTTAAGTACGTGCATTTAACTGATTGCACTCTTCTCAGACATCAACTGTAACCATCTTAATGTCTCTCTCAAGATTTTAGTATCATCCTTAAGTTCACTAATACTGGATTGCTCATGTGCGCACTGTGGGTATGAAATTGTAACAGGCAGGTTATAAGGCACAGCTTCCAAACAGTTGAACCTGTCTTTCACCCACTATCCCTGCTAATACCTTTTTTCCCAGCTATAGAACTTGATTCTTGTATTCTGGGACCTTCATTAATACCTTGATCCCAGATATTTTTTTTTGTTGAAACCCCAGCAGTGTGCTCAAGAATCATCATCATTATTTTGATCCCCGATACTCTTATGCTAAGATTTCCATTTGAAAGCATGGTGGCCCTCATTTACTGAGCTTCTTTCAGCTGGCTATCACATAGGGCTGTCTAGCTACGAACAGTTCCACCTTCATATCTTTAGCGCCAGTGATCATCTTGTAGTTGTCCTATTTGTTGTTTGCTTCAGAATAAAAAGAACACCAAATGTTCACAGTTGTAGGCTTGTTCTTTATATGAACTAATGCAAACTCAAACACCCCCCCCAAAAAAACCAAACAGTGCAATTCCAGGTTGTGAGGTAGCAAAACACAAAAAATGCCAAGGGGTGAATACTTTCACAAGGCACCGTATATTTACGTCACCCTTGAGGGCAATGACGGAAGTATGTGACGGAGTTAACGGCCAGTGTGAACATGCTCTTATACTTTGCATGTATACGAACTTATAATCCAGTTCATCTTTTCGGATTTGCTTTAGTTGCTTGTATTCAGTGCAAACGGTACGTGGCCCCCTTTTTCTGAGCTGGGCATTTCATTTATACAGTATTCATTGCGCGGTGTGCATAGTTGGGACCCGGTGAGTCTCTTCCCTTATTCACATTGAGGTCGGTTCTGACATGATAAGGTTTTAATATTAGGGTGTGTAGCATGGTCCCGCTTGGGGTACACCTTGTCACGCTGGGATGGCCTTTACGCTGTTTTTTGTTTTTTTTTTTTTAATCAAAAACGGCTTCCTCAAAAAACACAGAACACTCCAGCATCATGTACACGTGAGGGCGTCAGCTATAAGGGCAGAAGCACACAAGAGGGAAGGGCTGAAGCTCGGTGCTCACAGTGACTCGTGATTCCATTCACCACAGATGATCTTGACCTTGTGATATCTTTCTTCAGAGCACTCATTTTTGTCATGTGAAATTCCAGCTTTCTAACTTCAGAGGATGAGAAAACTCGTCAAGAAATCCAAAGCAGAAGCCCTAAAAGCAAAGTTGATGGGAAGGAATAGAAGCCTGCTGTAATAATGGTATCTTTGTGTGATTGTTTACCCATTCTACCATCTTACTGATGAGTGTACCCACTACTGAGCACATTACCAGGAAGAGACAAGAGCTCCTCTGTGTAACACGTTTTATCTGCAGAAGTTGATCTGCTGTTCTCTCTAAATGCCAAGTCTACTAACAATACACTCCGGACAGCCCAGCACATAAGTGGAAGGTTTCCTAGTGCCTTTATTTTATTTTAAATTTTCAGAGAAAAAGTCCATAACAGACCAGTGACACAAGTTAAAGGGATTGTCCACTACTTGGACAACCCCTACTCATTCCTCTTGTTCGCCCCCGTAAGAATAAATAAGCCCATATTCACCTGCGGTGCGGCCGCAGTTCCAGCGAAGTCTGAAGTCACGTTCCCAAGGCTCACATGACATTGTTACGACATGAGCCCTGTAACCAATCAGTGCCGACTTCCTTCTCCCCGCCTTCGGACATTTCAGCAGGAAGTCAGCGCAGCGCTCACATCCTGCTCAAATGTCCGAAGGCGGGGAGAAATACTATAGGCACTAATTGGTCACAGGGCTTTTGTGTCATAACAATGCCCCATGACCCCCAGCAATGCAACTTCAGACATCGCAGAAACAGAGACCGCATCGGAGGCGAGTATAGGCTTATTTATGTTTACGGGGAAGATTTTGTTATTCTGTATTGTCTCATATTGTCTGTATATGTCCCTTCTGAATTGTAAGTTGCTGCGGAACAGGTTTGTCGAGGTATAAAAATTATTATTATTATTATAACTGTGTATCTAAAATTACATACGGTTTACGAGAAGTGCAAAACTACTAATAGATCAGATCAATATCAGATCTGTAGGGACCCTCACTCCTGCCACTATGAGCTGTTGACATAAAGCAGGAGAATGCTCAGGTAAATGCACCTCAGCTCTGTATGTTAAAGAAAACTACCTAAAAGGGACTGTCAGCAGTCTTTTTCTATATAATTTTCTGACAGCATGCTGTAGGGGTTAAAAAAACAGATTTCAGCAGTGTGTCTTCTACCAAGCTCTGTGCTGTTTATTTGCAATGAACATCTCAGAATCAGATTATCAATGCTCAGACTACAGCATCGCATGCCTTGCAGTCCGACACTCCCTAAGGGTATGTGCGCACGTTGCTTTTTACCTGCTTTTTCTTCTGCGCTGTTTAATGCCAAAATGGATGTGTTCTTCTATTCAAGCAAAGTCTATGGGAATTTGGGATTCTTGTTCGCACTATGCAGTTCAAAATGCTGCCTTTTTGTGGCAGAACTTTGGTCAAAAACTCAGCTTTTCAAAGAAGCAACATGTCAATTGTTTTTTGCCATTTGGGTTTTGCACTGCAAAGCAGAGTTTTTGACCAAAGTTCTGCCACAAAAAGGCAGCATTTTGAACAACATAGTGTGAACAAGAAACCCAAATTATCATAGACTTTGCTTGAATAGAAGAACACATCCATTTTGGCATTAAACAGCGCAGAAGAAAAAGCAGCAAAAAAGCAGGTAAAAAGCAGGTAAAAAGCAACGTGCGCACATACCCTAAATGTGATAAGCAGAACACCGTTCATAGACATTGTACATAGAGAGCCTGGTGTGGATGTAGTTAGCTTTTTCAGCAATACTGCATGGCTAAAACCAAAAAACCGCTGCATCATTCTGCTCTCAGATGAGGTAGCAAAAGCCCGCTGACAGATTCCTTTATAAGGCTGTGTGCACACGTTGCGTTTTTTACCGCGGAAACGCTGCGTTTAGAGCCGCAGCGTTTCAGTGGCAAATTGCATGCGTTCAGCTTTCCCAGCAAAGTGTATGAGAAAGTCGAAAATCAGTGCACACGCTGCGTTTCTAAACGCAGCGTTTTGGATGCCAAAAATCGGTGCGGAAAGAAAAGCAGCATGTCACTTCTTTTGTGTGTTGTGGCTGCGTTCTCTCCCCCATTGAAATCAATGATGCGGGTCAGAACGCAGCTACAACGCAGTTCGCTGCTTTTTTGTTGCGGTCCGCGGGCTTTGTCGGCATACAGAACGCAGGCATTTACCTGGAAGTGAGGTCAAGAGGTTTCCTGTTGACCTCACTTCCTGGCAAAGTTCAGGAAAGCCCCCGGTGTCGCCAAAGTGCCCGCCCCCCCTCCCGAAAATCCAACATGGCCACGCGCAAAGCAGCGCACCGGCCGCCCTTCTCCTGTCGCATGTGCAATAACACATGCGACAGAAAACTGCTCCCCAGGCCCTGCCAGGTCACCCCCTATTCCCCCCGGTGTCCTCCGGTGTTCCCCGGTAACCCCCGTACCTGTCACAGCGCTGATCCCCTGCGGCCCCCTCCTCCTTCACAGTGCGCGCCGGTCACATGTGCCGAGCAGCTGACAGCTTCCTGTGTTCAGTGTGAGCTGCGCTAGCTGCTGCTGCTTGGCAGTCTGTAGCTGTGACCCGGGGAGAGTGGGTGCAGATTCTTTGCACCCACTCTCCTCAAATGGAGGGTCTGCACTACTAGAAAATGGGGGACACGTTCCCTGAGCGTGCCCCCCATATTCTAGAAGGTCCAGAGGCGACGTGGGACGTCAAAAATGGATACTGCGGACCCAATTTTTTTTCTTTTCAATAAATTGGTGAAAGAGGATATGTTTTTGGGGAGTGTTTTTTCAAATAAATTTTTTTTTGTTGTCAATTTTATTTGCTATTACTGTCAATTAGTTATGTCTGGTATCAAATAGACGCCGTGACATCACTAATTGCTGGGCTTGATGCCAGGTGACATTACACATCTGGTATCAACCCCATATATTACCCCGTTTGCCACCGCACCAGGGCGCGGGATAAGTTGGGGCGAAGCGCCAGGATTGGCGCATCTAATGGATGCGCCACTTCTGGGGCGGCTGTGGCCTGCTATTTTTAAGCTGGGAAGAGTACAATAACCATGGCTCTTCCCATCCTGAGAATACCAGACCCCAGCTGTCAGCTTCACCTTGGCTGGTGATCTAATTTGGCGGGGACCCCACGTTTTTTTGTTTTTTTTTTTTTTAATTATTTATAAATAAAAAAAACAAAACAGCTTGGGGAGCCCTCCAAATTGATCACTAGACAAGATGAAGCTGTCAGCTGTGGTTTGCAGGCTACAGCTGTCTGCTTTACCCTGACTGGCTATCAAAAATAAAGGGGACTCCATGTCATTTATTTTAATTTTTTTTTCTTTGGGCTAAATACAAGGCTAGGCACCCTTTAGTGCCACATGAAAGGCACTAAAGGGCGCCAGCTTAGAATATGCAGGGGGGATGGGACGTTATATATATGTTTGACATCCATTGACACATTTTAGGCTGTGTGCCCACAATCAGGGTTTGCAGTGTTATGGGCGCAGAGTGTTTTCCCTGCGTCCATAACGCTGCGTTGTGCAGTAGAAGCACAGTGGAAGGAATTTTAGAAATCCCGTGCCCACTGTGCTTTTCTTCTCCGCAGCATAAACTGACCTGTGGTGCAGCTTCCCGAGCCTCAGCATGTCAATTTATGCTGCGGAGACAAGTGTTCTCTGCACGTAGAATAGAGCTCCACAGCAGCCTGAACCCAAATCGTAGGCATGGGCAGCTGTGTTCTCCTGTGGACAACACTCACATCTCTGCAGGAAGGCTGACACTGTGTACTGGATGTACTGTGGCACTGTCACTGGATCATGTGGTCAAAAACGCACCTGAAGAAAACACATGGAAAACGCATGAAAAATGCACGAAAAACGCATGCGTTTTTTCCAAAACGCATTGTTTACAATTCTCCTCTCTGCCAGAGGGTGCGTTTTTTTCCGCGCTGAAATAAATGCAACGTGTGCACATAGCCTAAAGCAGACCACAGGTTTCAAGCAATACGGGAAAGAAAAAGGATTTCTCGGCTGTCGAAAAGTGGCTAATAGTGCAATACCTTGGACAAGGTAGGAAACCATTAGATGTTCACAAGAACATAAGCGTGATCATTATGTGGTGAAGACATTTATAGCTGATACACCGCACAGATCGGTTTGGGCACACAAAAACATAATGAAGAAGAGCAGCTGCTAAAATACCATTACAAAGCAGCAAACAGGTATTTGAAGCTGCTGGCGCATTTGGAGTCCTGCAAACCTCAAGGTGTAAGATCATCCAAAGGCTGCAGTTGTGCATAAACCTACTGTTCGGCTACCCCTAAACACTACTCAAAAGCAGAAAATGCTGCAGTGGGCCCAGATATACATGAAGACTAAATTTTAAAACAGTCTTCTTTACTGATGAGTGCGATGCAACCCTCAATGGTCCAGATGGATGGATGGATGGATGGATAGATGGATGGAGTAGTGGATGGTTGAGGGATGGCCACAATGTCCCAACAAGGATGCAACATTAGTAAGATGGTGTCAGAGTCAAGTTTTGGGCCAGAATCATGGAGTGATGGCTGGTAGGCTTCTTTAAGGTCCTTGAAGGTGTGGAAATAACAGCAAACTACCGTATTTTTCGGACTATAAGACACACCGGACTATAAGACGCACCCTGGTTTTAGAGGAGGAAAATGGGAAAATAAAACTTTAAGCAAAAAATGTGGTCATGACACACTGTTATGGGGCGAGGATCTGCTGCTGACACTGTTATGGGGGTAATGTCCCCAAATTCTCTACTAAGGTACCCCATCCTGGTAATGATCCTCCTGCCTTGTATATGATCCTGCTATAAACCCCCATCCTGCTCCTTTACCAGCATCCTGTTCATATTCCCCCATCCTGCTCATATACTCCCATCCTGTTCATATACCCCATCCTGTTCATATACCCCGATCCTATTGATATACCCCCATCTATTGGTATACCCCCCATCCATCCTGCTCATATTCCCCCATCCATCCTGTTCATATACTCCCATCCTGTTCATATACCCCCATCCTGTTCATATACCCCCATCCTGCCTGCTCATACAGTGCCTACAAGTAGAATTCAACCCCCTGCAGATTTAGCAGGTTTACACATTCGGAATTAACTTGGCATTGTGACATTTGGACTGTAGATCAGCCTGGAAGTGTGAAATGCACTGCAGCAAAAAAGAATGTTCTTTCTTTTTTTTTTTTTTTTTTTAAATTGTGAAAAGTTTATTCAGAGGGTCACTTATTATTCAACCCCTCAAACCACAAGAATTCTGTTTGGTTCCCCTAAAGTATTAAGAAGTATTTCAGGCACAAAGAACAATGAGCTTCACATGTTTGGATTAATTATCTCTTTTTCCAGCCTTTTCTGACTAATTAAGACCCTCCCCAAAGTTGTGAACAGCACTCATACTTGGTCAACATGGGAAAGACAAAGGAGCATTCCAAGGCCATCAGAGACAAGATCATGGAGGGTCACAAGGCTGGCAAGGGGTACAAAACCCTTTCCAAGGAGTTGGGCCGACCTGTCTCCCCTGTTGGGAGCATCATCCGGAAGTGGAAGGCTTATGGAACTAATGTTAGCCTTCCACGGCCTGGACAGCCTTTGAAAGTTTCCACCCGTGCCGAGGCCAGGCTTGTCCGAAGAGTCAAGGCTAACCCAAGGACAACAAGGAAGGAGCTCCGGGAAGATCTCATGGCAGTGGTGACATTGGTTTCAGTCAATACCATAAGTAACGTACTCCACCGCAATGGTTTCCGTTCCAGACGAGCCCGTAAGGTACCTTTACTTTCAAAGCGTCATGTCAAGGCTCGTCTACAGTTTGCTCATGATCACTTGGAGGACTCTGAGACAGACTGGTTCAAGGTTCTCTCGTCTGATGAGACCAAGATCGAGATCTTTGGTGCCAACCACACACGTGACATTTGGAGACTGGATGGCACTGCATACGACCCCAAGAATACCATCCCTACAGTCAAGCATGGTGGTGGCAGCATCATGCTGTGGGGCTGTTTCTCAGCCAAGGGGCCTGGCCATCTGGTCCGCATCCATGTGAAGATGGATAGCACGGCCTACCTGGAGATTTTGGTCAAGAACCTCCACTCCTCCATCAAGGATCTTAAGATGGGTCGTCATTTCATCTTCCAACAAGACAACGACCCAAAGCACACAGCCAAGAAAACCAAGGCCTGGTTCAAGAGGGAAAAAATCAAGGTGTTGCAGTGGCCTAGTCAGTCTCCTGACCTTAATCCAATTGAAAACTTGTGGAAGGAGCTCAAGATTAAAGTCCACATGAGACACCCAAAGAAACTAGATAACTTGGAGAAGATCTGCATGGAGGAGTGGGCCAAGATAACTCCAGAGACCTGTGCCGGCCTGATCAGGTCTTATAAAAGACGATTATTAGCTGTAATTGCAAACAAGGGTTATTCCACAAAATATTAAACCTAGGGGTTGAATAATAATTGACCCACACTTTTATGTTGAAAATTTATTAAAATTTAACTGAGCAACATAACTTGTTGGTTTGTAAGATTTATGCATCTGTTAATAAATCCTGCTCTTGTTTGAAGTTTGCAGGCTCTAACTTATTTGCATCTTATCAAACCTGCTAAATCTGCAGGGGGTTGAATACTACTTGTAGGCACTGTATACTCCCATCCTGTTCATATACCCCCATCCTGTTCATATACCCCCATCCTGCCTGCTCATATACTCCCATCCTGTTCATATACCCCCATCCTGCCTGCTCATATACTCCCATCCTGTTCATATACCCCCATCCTGTTCATATACCCCCATCCTGTTCATATACCCCCATCCTGTTCATATACCCCCCATCCTGTTCATATAGCCCCCATCCTGTTCATATAGCCCCCATCCTGTTCATATACCCCCCATCCTGTTCACATACCCCCCATCCTGTTCATATACCCCCATCCTGCTATATGTCCCCATCGTGCTCATATACCATCCTGGTATATGGCCTGTATCCTATAACACAGAGAAAAAAATAAACGTTTATACTCACCTTTTCCTCACTCCCTCCAGCACCGATCATCTTCCTCTCTGCGCCACTGACCTGTGTGTGTGGAGCCGTTCCCCTGCTGCATCGCGATGTCTTCCTGTCTGTGCCGATCAGCTGACCAGCTCAGCACAGATCAGCTGACCGGCACAGACAGGAAGACATCGCGTGCAGCACGGGGGCGGCTCCACACACAGGGACGGGTGAGTCTACTGATTCACTGCACCCCGCGCTGATGATGATGATGCGCGGGGGGCAGTGAATACAGCCGCACATGATCACTCCAGGCTGTAATTGCCAGGGGTGATCATGCGGCCGGCTCTTTGCTATGCGCGCGTCCCCGCTCGTCCTCCCGCCCACCTGTCAGCGCCGGCTTCTGCACTGAGAGATGGGCGGGAGGATGGGCGTGCATATGTAATGAGCGGGCCCACGTGGTCACGGCAGGCGCTGCTGCTGCCTGCTCGTGCCCCCGATGACCCGCTCCACCCTCATTCCCAGCCGCAGCCCTATAGTCAGACCATAAGACGCACCCCCAACTTTCCCCCAACATTTGGGGGAAAAAAAGTGCGTCTAATGGTCCGAAAAATACGGTATATAGAGTTTCTGACTGACCACTTTCTTCTGTGGTACAAGAATAAAAGCCGTGTCATCTGTAGCAAAATCATCTTCCCACATGTCAATGCATCATCTCATGCTGCAAATAATACCTCTCAATCATTGGGTGCTATGGGGACAAAAGGAAAGACACTCATGGTGTGGCCACTAGCCTCCCATGACCTCAACCCTACTGAGGACCTTTGGAGTATCCGTAAGCAAAAGATATATGAGGGTGAGAGGCAGTTCATATAAAAAAAGCAGTTTTGGCTATTGTGACACACAGCAAAGAAATGCAAGCAGAAACTCTCCAAAAACTCATAAGTTCAATGGATGCAAGAATCATGAAGGTGATGTCAAAGAAGCGGTCCAATGTTAACGTGTAACTTTGGCTGTTAGGATGTTTTTGATTGGAAAAGCTTTTGATTTCAGTAAATGTGATCTGTTTACCCCTTCATCATCTGACGATTTTCAGCTTTCTTCTATTTATTTTCCCCAAGAGCCATAAATAAATTCTCCATCAATGTAGATATGAGGGCTTGTTTTTTTTGTGGGTCTAGTGTAATTACACTATTTTATTATTTTTTTTATTTACCATCCTCACTATACGTTAAAACTGACCTTGCAGCCCCAGCAAATTGTTTTCATTTTTTTTTTTTTCACCCTTCTTCCAAGAGCCATAACTTTATTTTTCGGTCAATATAACCATATTAGGGCTTGTTTTTTTTGCAGGACTAGTTGTACTTTTGAATAACACCATTCACTCTGCCCCATATTGTACTGGAAAACTGGAAAAATGTCCAGTGTGGTGAAATTGCAAAAAAAAAGTGCAATTGTATAATTGCTTTTAGAGTTTTCTATTTATCATCTTCACTATATGGTAAAACTGACTTGATGACATCACGAGGCTGCTAATGAGGGTTGGGAATGACGCGCTCCGATCTGGCTAGCTTTAAATCCTGGTGTCAGAGATTTACACGGAATTTAACTAGTTAATAGGCGCGGATACATCTCAAGGCTTTTTATTTTGTTTTATAAATTGGTAAATGAGGACTAGTGTCTGGGTGTTTTGTTTTTTTTTTTAACAAAATATTTTTGTGTGTTTTTTTTCTGTTTATATCTACTGGCTTAGTAATGGGGGTGTCTGATAGACGCCCACCCTTTAACACCAGGGCTTGATGCCAGCTGTCAAGTCACAGCTGGCATCAACCCAATAAACCATTACCCTGCTTGCCACCGCACCAGAGCAATCGGGAAGAGCCAGCTTCAGAGACTGAATTGGCGCATCTAATGGATGCGTCACTTCTGGGGCGACTGCGGTCTGCCATTTTTAGGATGGAACGAGATAAATAACCATGGGCATTCCCACCCTGATAATACCAGCCCCCAGCTGTCTGACAGCCCCCATACTTTGACTGGGTATGAAAAAATGGAATGGGGGTGGGACTCCAAGCCTTTTTTTTTTTAATTACTTAATTTAAAAAACAGCGTGGGATAAACTATTTTTGGCACCCGCCAACGTAAAGCTGACAGCTGAGGGTTGCAGCCTGCACCTGCTGCTTTACCGATGCTGGTTATGAAATTTATGGAGGGAGCCCACATCATATTATTCCTTTAATCATTTATTTGGCTAAATAGCTGTATAAGTTATCTTTGCACATCTTTTACACATTAATAAAAAAATAAAAAATAAAAAACACATTCATTTCAATATCCGACTTTTTCCCAGTACGTGTCACACGGATGTCACAGGGATGTCATCTGTGTGATGTCTCTATTTGATCCATGCTGCTGGAAAAGAAAAACTCAGACTTGTCTACTTGTGAATCACAGGGACATGCAGGTGTTTGATATGGACACATGGTCCAAGTGAAAAAACTGCTGTGAAGATCCCCATTGATTCTCATTAATATGCGCATGAACATGTCTCCGGTACATGTGAAAACGGACACCAACATGGGACATTGTTGACAAGCTGTAATGGATACTCAAAGCCACATGTTATTGATAATTGACTTTTCTTTCTAGTATACTCACCACTGTTGTTGGCTTTTGTTTCAATAAATTGAGATGAGGAAATCACCACTGCATGTTTCTACTTAAATGATCTACTTTCATGATAAAATATCACTGTAGAGTGAACTTTTTACGGTTTTCATTACACTCGAGAGAAAATATCCCTAACTTACTAAGTAGTGTGTATATTATATACACACATACATCTACACACACTGTATATAAAGTTAAAAGTTTACATACACGAAACGTACTATGACAGCCCATGTGATTATTTCATGTCTTTGGAAGCCTCCGATAGGTTTATCAGCAACATTTGAGGTAATTAGAGCCACAACTGTGGATGTATTTTAATTTACACCTAAAACACACTGCTTCTTAGTGTAGCATCATGGGCAAGTCAAAACAAATCAGGACGACAATTGTGGATTTCCACAAGTCTGGTTCATCCTTGGGTGCAATTTCCAGATACCTGAAGGTGCCTCATTCATCTGTATCTGTACAAACAATTATATGCAAGTACACACAAGATGGGAATGTCAAGCCATCATACCGTTCAGGGAGGAGATGGGTTCTGTGTAACAGAGATGAATGTGCTTTGGTCAGACAAGTGCATATCAACCCAAGAACAAAAGCAAAAGACCTTCTGAAGATGCTGGCGGAAGCTGGTAAGATTGTGTCATAATCCACAGGGAAAACAAGCACTGTATCAAAATGGGCTGAAAGGCCACTCTGCCAGGAAGCAGCCATTACTCCAAAAGAAACAAAAAAACCCCCCAAAAAAACGATTAATGCTTGCAAATGCACACAGGAACAAAGACCTTAATTTTTGGAGAAATGTCCTGTGGTCTGATGAAACTAAAATTGAACTGTCTGGCCATAATGATCATCGTTACGTTTGGAGGAAAAAGATAGAAGCTTTGAAGCCTAAGAAGACCATCCAAACTGTGAAGCACGGGGGTGGTAGCATCATGTTGAAGGGTTGTTTTGCTGCAGGAGGGACTGCTACACTTCACAAAATAGATGGCATTATGAGGAAAGAAGATTATGTGGCAATACTGAAGACACCTCTCAGGACATCAGCCAGGAATTTAAAGCTTGGGCAGAAATGGGTCTTCCAAATGGACAATTACCAGAAGCATACTGCCAAACTGGTTACAAAGTGGCTTAAGGATAAAGTCAATGTATTGGAGTGGCCATAACAAACCCTGATCTTAATCCTATTGAAAATGTATGGGCACACCTGAAAAGGCAGGTGTGAGCAAGAAGAACGACAAACATGGCTCAGTTACACCAGTTCTGTCAGGGGTAATGGACCTAAAGTCCTACCAACTATTGTGAGAAGCTTGTGGAAGGATATCCAAAATGTTTGACCCAAGTCAGAGTTTAAGGGCAATGATACCAAATACTAATGACATGTATGTAAACTTGTGACTTTGCTGAAAGTAATAAAAATGCGTTAAAAAACATTCGCTCTCTGATTATTTTGGCATTTGGCAAATATAAATAATTTTGGTTCCTAATTGACCTAAAACTGAAAAGGTTTATTCTGATTTCATGTCAGATAGTGAGAAAACATGCATATGTGTCTTCTTAGAGAGTGTATGTACACTTCTGGTTTCAACTGTAATATATATGTAATATATTACATATAAGTAAAAGAAGGCATACTTGCGTCAAACACACAGGTACTTTACAGTTCAAAAGTTTGGGGTCACCCAGACAATTTTGTCTTTTCCATGAAAAATCATACTTTTATTTATCAAATGAGTTGCATAATGAATAGAAAATATAGTCCAGACATTGACTAGGTTAGAAATAATGATTTTTACTTGAAATAATAATTTTCTCCTTCAGACTTTACTTTCGTCACAGAGTGAGCCCTTTCAGCAATTCCAGCTTGGCAGATCTTTGGCATTCTAGCTGGTAATTTGCGGAGGTAATCTGGAGATATTTCACCCCATGCTCTCCCCCCCCCCACAAGTTGGATTGGCTTGATGGGCACTTTTTGCGTACCATACGGTCAAGGTGCTCCCACAACAGCTCAATAGGGTTGAGATCTGGTGATTGGGCTGGCCACTCCATTACAGATAGAATACCAGCTGCCTACTTCTTCCCTAAATAGTTCATGCACAATTTGGAGATGTGCTTTGGGTCATTGTTCTGTTGTAGGATGAAATTGGCTCCAATAAGCGCTGTCCACAGGGTATGGCATGGCATTGCAAAATGGAGGGATAGCCTTCATTATTTAAAATCCATTTTACCTTGTACAAATCTCCCACTTTACCAGCACCAAAGCAACCCCAGACCATCACATTACCTCTACCATGCTTGACAGATGACGTCAGGCACTTTTCCGGCATCTTTTCAGTTCTGCGTCTCACAAATGTTCTTCTGTGTGATCCAAACATGTCAAACTTCGATACGTCTGTCCATAACAATTTTCCAACCTTCCTCTGTCCAATGTCTGTGTTCTTTTGCCCATATTAATCTGTTCCTTTTATTCGCCAGTCTCAGATACGGCTTTTTCTTTGACACTCTGCCCTGAAGGCCAGCATACAGAGCCGCCTCTTCACTGTAGACGTTGACACTGGCGTTTTGCGGGTACTATTTATTGAAGCTGCCAGTTGAGGACCTGTGAGGCGTCGATTTCTCAAACTAGAGACTCTACTTGTACTTGCCTTGTTGCTCAATTGTGCAACGGGGCCTCCCACTTCTCTTTCTATTCTGTTAAGAGCCAGTTTGTACTATCCTCTCAAGGGAGTAGTACACACCATTGTAGGAAATCTTCAGTTTCTTGGCAATTTCTCGCATTTTTATTTTTTTTTTTTAATAGAGTTTATGGAACCAAGAAATGTAATGCTCCAGATTCTCAACTAGCTCAAAGGAAGGTCAGTTTTATAGATTCTCTAATCAGCAAAAATGCTTTCAGCTGTGCCAACATACTTGCACAAGGGTTTTCAAGGGATTTCTAAACATCCATTAGCCTTCTAACACAGTTAGCAAACACAATGTACCATTAGAACACTGGAGTTGTGGTTGTTGGAAATGGGCCTCAATACACCTAGGTAGATATTGCACTAAAAACCCAGACGTTTGAAGCTAGAATAGTCGTTTACCACATTAACAATGTATAGAGTGTATTTCTGCTTAATTTAATGTTAGCTTCATTGAAAAAAAATGTGCTTTTCTTTAAAAAATAAGGAAATATCTAAGTGACCCTAAACCTTTAAACTGTAGTGTATATATCTATACACACATGCGCAGGCACACACTCTTTTCATCAGTCAGCAAAGAGATACCCTCTGAATAATCTCTAGCTGTGTCTACTGAATGCATTGTCTATATTACAAATTTGAACATTATTACACTGATGGGAGTCAATATGAAAATTATTTCTGCTAGGTTTACAATACAAGTAAAGGAAGATCACTGAATCGCAATTTGTATGAATTTATCGCTTGAATTGGTGAGTATGAATGCCGAGGGAATTTTAGTCCCGTAAAGACAAACCGGAATCCCACATATTCTTTTGTTGAATGGCATTTGATGATTATCACATGAGGAAGTAGAAACAGAATGTCCTCCAGGCATAAAGTCATCACGTGTAAAAAGTACCGTACCTACAGAATGTAGAATGAATGGTGAAATGAATGTGGCAAGAACTAGAGAGTGACAAGTTATACAACTATGTAATCATGTGATCTTTCAGGCTCCAGCTATACATTGTCACTCACATGGCATTTCTAGTGATAGAAATGAAATTCACAAAACAGATTCTAAAAAAACAATTGTGACAATAAATTAAAAAATAAATAAAATAAATAAAAAGTGATTGTACAAATGTGGCCAAATAGTGATGTGCACAGAGAGGCTGGAGGCCACTCTGGACCAGCAACAACCATCAGGGCTGGATTTACACTTTGGCGTTGGTCTGTATGATACACAGAGACTTTAGTCATCATTGAAAACCCAAATTTGTCAGAAAGTGACTTAACCCCTACCCACCCCAAAAAAAACCCCCATTCCTCGTTACGCAAGTAGAAATCCCAATCATTAACATTCCTTAGAGACTTACTTCCAACAAGCTCACAGAAGAGTATTAGCCCTGGTAAAACTTGGCTTCCGCAGGCTTTTGTTAGCCCTCAGCTTGACAGACGCCACCTATTTAAAAGTCCTCGTCATTCTGTCAACGGAGGCAAAACCTTCTGCACTCATTTTCCTAATAGAAACGCAGTCAATTCTCTTCCACAACATCCATTAACCCTCTGTGTGACCAGCAGCTTGATCTTCCAGTGACTGGAAGGATACACATCTGCATTTTACATATCGCAACATGGACGCTTCAATGTATTACAGCTTAACCCTACTACAACTTGGTTTACGGTTGATTTCTGTTCTCAAGGTTGTAACAAACAGTACAACCCGGTTATATGACTCCCGAATTGTATAAGTAGGAGTGATCCCATAATAAAACATAGGCGCTGCAGACAATCACGCCACTGTCTTTTATGCTCAATTTAGAGAATATTCTCATTTGCCTGTCAGTGGTTCCTGAATGTTTTGATGCCCGGGAATAAAAACACGGGCATCTAAATCTTCATGTAAAAAATTCAGATTTGTGGTGAATTCATCTGTGATGTAAAATTCGGCCATGTGCAAATCCACTCTTCGGTTTCTTTCACTTGGAATTAAACTTTGAAAGAGAATCTACAACAGAAATGGGAGGCTGAATCTTGAATATCTGCAAAAAGATTTACAGTTTAATATGTTTCCATCGATGGGGCTAATCTACATGTGGGTTAGGCTGGGTGCACACTGTGTCTGTGCACCAAGCCAACAGCAGAGATCTGGAGCTTTTCCCAATGTTTCTATTAGGCTGCTTTCATAAATACGGTTTTTGCTGTGCGGCACAATCCGGCTCTTTGCAGAAAAAACGCAACAGTTTTTTTTTGCCGCCGGTTGCTTATTTTCCGCATAGACTTTCATTAGTGTCGTATTGTGCCGCATGGCCTTGCGTTCAGTCCGGTTTTTGCCGGATGCGGCATATTTAGCCCATGCGGCGGCAGGATGGAACGTTGCCTGCCACGTTTTTTGTCCGGCAAAAAAACCCCACATTGCGCCGCATCAAGCCGATGTGGCGCTTTTCCAATGCATGCCTATGGACGCCGAATGCGGCACGATGCAGAGAAAAGCGCATCCGGCAGCCGCATGCGGTTTTTGCACTGCGCATGCTCAGTAGCGTGCCGCAACCAGCAAAAAACGGACGGGCTGCATGTAAAAACTTATGCAAAGGATGCAGTTTTTTCGCTGCATCCGTTGCATAGGTTTTAGAGCCGGATTTAGCCGCACTGCAAAAACCGGATGTGTGAAAGCAGCCTAAGACCTCAAATGCAGAGATCACATGTGTTTAAAGGGAATCTGTCAGCAGGTTTTCCTATGAAAGCAAAGATACTGAATCTAGCAATGTATCACTTAGATTCCTGGCTGCAGCTGTTCTGACTCAATCAGAATGTTTACATTTAGCCATGTAGCAGAGCTGAGAGAGCTGCCACCGCCTACACCAGGCTCTCTATAGACATAGACATTGTACATTGACTATGAGCAAGGGGTATGGTGGACTGTCAGGTGCATGACATTGTGGTCCAAGCAGTGAAAAGTCCTGCTGTTTAAGCACACATAGCAAATGGACCTTACCTTGACAAAACAGGCATCCTTGAATTCTCGGTGTTAACTCTTGCAGCATGCTGGCTTCAGCTTATATAGCAAAAACCTGCTGACATTCTCTTTAACTCTATAGAAGAGGGTTGCAGACTGTGCCTTCACTATACAGAGGGTCACTGCCAACAACATATACCATGCAGAATACATGCAATTACTGTAGGTCCTGTCTGGGGTTGTTCTATCAGTGTGTCCTTGAAACAAATCACAGAGACACATCCAATTCTGATCCAAGTCATAGATCAAAATTACCCATACAAGCCTGTGGGTCTGAAAAACACAGATTCGACTGTGTGCACCCATGTGCTGTCTGATTAAGATTTTAATATGTAGGAGAACATTTGCAATTTCTTGCTATTTTTATAACTACATATGAAAAAAATTACTGATGCTAAAAACTGACACTAATCACTTTGTGTATGAGAAAAATCACTGACAGCTGAATGAGGCTTCAGGGTATGTGCGCACGTTGCTTTTTACCTGCTTTTTTGCTGCTTTTTCTTCTGCGCTGTTTAATGCCAAAATGGATGTGTTCTTCTATTCAAGCAAAGTCTATGGGAATTTGGGTTTCTTGTTCACACTATGTTGTTCAAAATGCTGCCTTTTTGTGGCAGAACTTTGGTCAAAAACTCAGCTTTTCAAAGAAGCAACATGTCAATTGTTTTTGCCATTTGGGTTTTGCACTGCAAAGCTGAGTTTTTGACCAAAGTTCTGCCACAAAAAGGCAGCATTTTGAACAACATAGTGTGAACAAGAAACCCAAATTCCCATAGACTTTGCTTGAATAGAAGAACACATCCATTTTGGCATTAAACAGCGCAGAAGAAAAAGCAGCAAAAAAGCAGGTAAAAAGCAGGTAAAAAGCAACGTGCGCACATACCCTTAGTCTGGAATTTATCTAAAACTACCGTAAGTCAGAAAACATGTATGCATAAAAGGTAAAGAAAGGAAATCACCAGATAACCTATAGTTCTCATTTTAAATTTTGGAGACTGTGCAGCAGAAGCCATTCCAATGTGGTGATCAATTGGGAGGAAGAGGAGGGTTAGTCCAGCGCGATCCAAAGAGGTTCAAATCAGCCCTTTATTTCAAACAATTAAAATCTGTAGCTGAGTGGTGAGGGGATACTGATCATCAATACATTTCTAATGCTATGGTATATGCATCTCAGGGGGTCTGTGCACACGTTGCGGGTTTGTTATGTTTTCTTTCTGCGCAATCTCGTCAAAAAACCTGAGGGATTTCCTAGTCCCAAAAATGTGAATGATATTCCTTTAAAGTTTTCCGGCCATAAACGCCAACATTTTTTTTTTAGCAAATCCATGCTGTATTGTCATCTAAAACATTCCTACATTTTGTTTCTAACTTTTGTTCCTCTTGAATTATCTCTTCATTCTCTGCAGACACTTTATTTACATGCAGCTCAACCAAACATGACATCTTCCTGTGCTTAATTGCCAAACTTTACAGTCAGAGTTGGCCCCGCCCAGCCTCACTGTCCAGTCCCGCCCTGTGCACACTCATTGGCTGTCAGTATTCTGCCCAACACAGACCTCTCATCACTACAGCATTAGAAATAACAGAGCACCTGTTGTGTGTGTGTGTGTGTGTGTGTGAGAGAGAGTGTGAGAGTGTGTGAGATATAGATAGATAGATATATATATATCTATCTATCTAACGTAAGGCGCTGAAGACAAGAGCGGTGGGTCAGTGTATCAGCCGTGATCACTGAGGGGTCTATGTGCCTGCAGCCTGCAAGAAGCAGGTAAGAGGACACCGAGGGAACGGAGGACAGGTGGCAATTTTTTTCTGTTTGTGTATGTGAACAAAAGCACAATTGAGGACATGAAGGGGACCAGAAAATGAGGCCATTACTAAAGGATGGACACATTACTACAGGGCACAATATGGGCACATATAATGTAGTAATGTACCCATCCTTGTCCCCATCCTATAGTAATATGCCCC
This sequence comes from Anomaloglossus baeobatrachus, assembly GCF_048569485.1. Taxonomy (NCBI): domain Eukaryota; kingdom Metazoa; phylum Chordata; class Amphibia; order Anura; family Aromobatidae; genus Anomaloglossus; species Anomaloglossus baeobatrachus. The sequence goes on from NC_134358.1 coordinate 183,794,076, forward strand.
ATTCTTCTGCTCATCCTGTAGTAATTTCCCCTTTCCCGGTCCTTTTCTAGTAATGCTCCATCCTGTAGAATTGTCACCTATTGTGCCATTCTTCACTCACACACTCACACACTCACACTAAGGCTAAGTTCACATTTCCGTTGTTTTGCATCAGTCACATGCATTGCTTGACGCATGTGACTGATGCGTTGTACAACGGATGACAACAGATGACAAAAAAGAATTTCATTGTCGGACTCCGTTGTGTGCGGGGGGCGGAGTTCGGGGGGCAGAGCTGAGGACGTCAGTGTCGCGGTCTGCATGGCTGGGGACAGGTGAGTGAGTGTGTGTGTGTGTGTGTGTGTGTGTGTCTACATGCGAAGTGCGGGAGGGGGCGGCGCCGAGCGGGGCCGTGGAGCTGAGGACGTCAGTGCCGCGGGGACTGCAGGGCTGGGGATAAGCGAGTGTGAGAGTGTGTGTGTGAGTGTACAACTGCGGAGTGCGGGAGGGGGCGGAGCCGAGTGGTGAAGTGTCGGCCTCCTTGCACACTGTATCCAGGGTAAATATCGGGTAACTAAAAGCAAAGCACTTTTTGCTTGGTTACCAGCATACACCGCTTAGCGCGGGCTCCCTGCACCCGTAACCACTGTAAATATCGGGTAACTAACCAAAGCGCATTGCTTGGTTACCCGATGTTTATCCTGGTTACGGGGGCAGGGAGCCAGAGAGAGCATGCGCAGCAAAATCCTACGGATCGCGCTGCTCAAAAAACGTTACATGCTGCGTTGCTCCCGCCCGGCGGTCAGTTAAACTACTGACCGCGATGCAGCGGATGCAACGCAGCATCATCAGTCGCAATCCGTGAGTAATAGAAGTCTATGGGGAAAAACAGGATTAAATATTTTGCAGGATACCGTAATTCCTCTAGGTGAGGGATTGTGACTGATGCAAAACAACGGAAGTGTGAACTTAGCCAAAAAGAAATTCTTCTCACAGCCCCCTTGATGAACACTGCCGATGCAGGGGGCCACCGCTGACAGAGCTGTATATCAGATGACTGATTTCCAAGCGCTGCGCAGAGACAAGCTCTTTATACAGCTTCTCCAATGATCAGCTGCTTGCCTCTGATTGCCTGGCAGCTGATCATTGGAGTAACTGTATAGCTCGCATCTGCACACCGCCCAGAAATCTGTCATCTGAAATAAAGCACTGACTGTGCGGGCCCCCAGCACAGGCAGCAATTAAGGGGGCTGCAGGTTTCAAGAAGCATTAGAGGCCGCATGCGGCCCGCGTCTTTGAGACCACTGCACTGCGGAATGTGTGGGAGGGTGCGGGGAAATAGGGGGCAGGGACCCTGACGCACTGTCCCTGCCCCACTAAGCAGCAGGGCGGATACATGACGTCGGCTGTGATGCCAATCAACAAGGCGAGCATAAGCTCTTGCTCCTGTCAACATGACATCACAGGAAGTAGCAATATCCCGGCAGGAGTGGTCACATGCTCTGAGCCGGGGTAGAGGGGCTGACAGCAGCGCAGGTAGGTAGTTGCTATCTAGCTACATGTCCCAATGTAGCCGAAAAGTGAAATAAAAAAAAAAGAAAGAAAAATAAGCTGGATAACCCCTTTAGGTCTCACGCACACATTTCTTAAATTTTTTCCTTGTAGATTTGGTGCAGATTTAAATCTGCATCATGTCTGTTCTTTCAGCGCTTTTACTGCAGATTTCACCCACACTAATGAATGGGATGAAAAACACAAAAATGCATCAAAAACATACATTTTATACTGCGTTTTCCCTGTCAATGCATCAGTATTTGCAGATTTGCAGCTACAAATGCTGAACATATGCACATACCTACATTACTCATGTTGATGAAGAACACATATAGTATTTGAAGCTTCAGGAATAAGCCCTTCAACTCTGGGCCATTTTCTGGATTGTTTGGTTTTTTTCCTCCCCTTCTTCCAAGAGCCATAACTTTTATTTTTCAGTCAAAGCGATATTAGGGCTTGTTTTTTTGCTGAAGGATGTACTTTTTAATTACACCATTCATTCTGTCCCATATTATGCTGGAAAACGGGAAAAAAGTACAGTGAAATTGAAGAAAAACAAAAAAAATATGCAACTGCACGATTGTTTTTTTTTTATTTCCCATGTTCAGTATATGGTAAAACTGACCGAGCATTATGATTCCACAGGTCAATACAAGTTGGTAGATACCAAACAAGTATAGCTTTACCTTTATCTAAGTGGTGCAAAAAAAATTAAGAAGATTGCCCACCCAAAATTGCGCTTTTGTTGCAATTTTCTGAGACCTCTAGCGTTCTCATTTATTTTGCATCTTGAGCTGATGTTTTTAATCATATCATGTTTGTGCAGATGCTATGTTTTGCATTTTAATGTAATGTTGGTGTTTGGAATGGTTTTCTTGCTACGCCGTTTACCTATCAAATTGATTTGATATAAAATTGGAAATCTCTGCACACAGTGATACCAAATCTGTATATTTTTTTAAAGTTATCGTCTTACTTTCAGTGCGGCAAAAAGGGGGCGATTTGATGATTTGAATATATATATATCTATATATTTATTTATTTATAACGTAGAATTTTTACAGTCGGATCACTTCTTCTGATAAGAGTGATGCTTCAGCCTACTTCTGATCAGGAGAAATGCTGCGTTACTGTGGGTACAGGCACTCTGCTAGCATTCACAGGAAACACGTCATGGCAGTGACAGGGGCCATTAAAACACTGCAAGCGGCTCGCACTGTGCTGAGCATTGAGAGTAGCAGAGCACAGCGATGCTCAAGCGATTGGTCAGCATACGTAAAGCACCCGAACGCCGAAAGTTTTTTATTTTGTAAAGTCCGTGTTTGGAACGAACACCGAACTTAACTTTTCAGGTTCACTCATCTTTATTCACCACTCTATGGCTTTTAAATGTTTGAAATAAAGTGATAATTTCAATACATTTGGATTGAAGGACAAAGCTCAACTTTTCTCAACTTGTATACATACATACTTTTAAAGGGGCAGTCCACTACTTTGACAACCCCCTCCTCATTTCCCATGTTTGTCCCAGTTATAAAATAAAAAATCCTATACTTATCTCGGCTGCCAGCACCGTTCCAGCAGTGTTGGCACTTGCTTTACTGAGAGGTTATTAGGAAATAAGAACTGTGGCCCCTCACTCCCTGTTGATTATGTAAATGTTTGAAGAAAGGGATGCCGGCAGTGATTGGGAGCAGGGCTCGCGTGACGTAACAACCTCATGAGCACCGGGAGAGCAAGTGCAGACACCGCTGGAACGGCGGCGGCAAAGGAGGAGAGTACAAGCTTTGTTTATTTTAACAGAAGCAAACATGGGGACTAAGAAGGGGTCGTCCAAGTTGTAAACAAGCCCTTTAATTCCCTGAAGCTTCAAAAATGCTGGGTCGAGGTTTTGGCTTTCAAGACAACGTGGAGTTAATTTTTACTGCAGTTTTTCTGTACTTGTTCTGCATTTTGTTAGCGTCGCTGTTTTTTTTTCTTTTCAAAATTTCAGTATGCTCCAAGATGGGTCTTTAACTCTTAAAGGGAACCTCTCACCAGATTTGGCGACTATAAGCTGCGACCACCAAGAGTGAAGCTCTTCTAACATGCTGTATATAAGAGCCCAGGCCGCTGTGTAGAGCGTAAAAATCACTTTATAATACTTATCCAAACAGTCAGTACTGTGCAGATGGGTCAGATGAGCGTCTCCGTTCTCCGGGTGCGGCGCCTCCTTTTTCGGCCATCTTTGCCCTCCTTCTTCTGAAGCCTGGGTGCATGACGCGTCCTACATCATGCACACAGACGGGCATTGAGGTCCTGCGCAGGCGCACTTTGATCTACACTGAGCAAGGCAGATCAAAGTATTGTAATAATTCAAAAGAGAAAATCGGCAGCTCACGAGGTAAGTGGCCAAACAACTTTATTCTGCAGTCGCAGACAAGCTCAGGAACAGTGGGGAGAGGAGGGGTGCAGGGACGGGGAGTCCGCTCCCCGTCCCTGCACCCCTCCTCTCCCCACTGTTCCTGAGCTTGTCTGCGACTGCAGAATAAAGTTGTTTGGCCACTTACCTCGTGAGCTGCCGATTTTCTCTTTTGGATTATTGGAATTTGTTCACACTGTCTGCTGAGCACCACCTGGTTTGGTTTGGTTCCACTAGCTCAGGAACTCATGAAGTCCAGAAAAACAGCTGAACACTCCTGAACCGCGAGTACGGTTTCACTGCTGGGAAGCATAGACTGCAGTGCCCGACTTTCCTTCTCTTCATTACCGTAGTCAAAGTATTGTAATTCGCATGAGCGGGACCTCAGTGGCGGTGCGTGTGGTAGGATGCATCATGCACCCAGGCTTCAGAAGGAGGACAAAGATGGCTGAAAGAGGAGGCGCAGCACCTGGAGAACGGAGACGCCCATCTGAACCATCTGCACCGTACCGACCGTTTTAGGTAAGTATTATAAAGTCATTTTTACACTCTACACAGCGGCCTGGGTTCTTATATACAGTATGTTAGAATGCTGTATATAAGAGCCCCCTGCTGGTGGCTGCAGCTTATAGTCACCAAATCTGGTGACAGGTTCCCTTTAAGGGATTATCCTTAAAATTTAAAAAGATTTATTTAAAAAAAAACAACAAAACACACCGAACATCTGCATAGACAGTTGTCTTTACAAATCATATTCATTCTTTTAAACTTTTATTTTGCCCCATTTCAGGCAGGTGAAGGGGCAGACCCAGCTGAAAAAGGGGCAAATACCGTAATTTACACGGATACTGCAGAGATCCACCTGTTTAATAGTATTTTGGCAGCTCCCAATCTTCAAAGATTAGGATACTAAAAAAAAAAGAGTCTGATTGTACAAAGTATAAATAGAAGCTTCTTGCTCAGGGATTAGCATTTTATGTTGCTTTAATCTTGCTGATAAAGGCGGACAATATTTGTTTAGCGTCAGGGTGGAATTAAAAAAATCATTACTCACAGTACCATGTACAGAAAGCTAACGCGTGCATCGGGCTGTGACATATAGTAATGACATTGCCATGGTAACTAAGGAAAGTCCCGATTAAAGTAGCACATTAAGCGAAATAGGAAGTGAATGCCAATAAATTTGGAAGATTTTAGGGTGTTTTTGTTGTTTTTTACCCTATTGTTGTATTTTTGAGTCTCTGGCATGTTCTACATGTGGCACATATTTATATACGTTCCAATAAGCTTAAAGGGGAATTTGTCAGGTTCAATATGCACCCAGAACCACGAGCAGTTCTGGGTGCATATTGCTACTCCCTGCCTAACCGTCCCTGTATACACTAGCATAGATAAAGAGATCATTTGAAAAATTATTTCTAAAGATCTTTTATAGTATGCTAATGAGCGAGGAGACTAGTCCCCTGGGGGTTGCTTCCATTGCAAGTCTGCTCCATTAGCATATTAGTACACCCCTGTGGGTGTGCTATCATGCTAATGAATGTGCAGCGTCAGAGGATGATCTCACTCACCTCTGCACTGCCATGGCGTCCCAACACTGGATTTCGGGTCAGTACGCATGACCCCGGAGTTTCGGTCATGCACACTTCCTCAGTTTGAAGCCAGGACACATACACCTGGCTTCATAATGCGCATGACCAAACCTCCGGGGTCATGCGCACTGAGCTGAAATCCAGTGTTGGGACGCCATTGCAGTGGAGAGGTGAGTGAGATCATCCTCTGATGCTGCGTATTCATTAGCATGTTAGCACACCCACAGGAGCCTACTAACATGCTAATGGAGCCGACTAGCCAGGGGAACTAACCCCCAGAGGACTAGTGCCCGCGCTCATTAGC